>NC_059220.1:61014023-61268849 GCF_020615455.1 Coregonus clupeaformis | reverse complement strand
TATGTAGGAGCTATGTACATCTTATGTCATCCCTATGTACTCATTCCTTTATCACAGTATTACTTTAGCCCAGCACCGGTATTCTCAAATCACCCTGCTTTTCTTCTCCAGTATGTAGGCCTCCATCCCATGTCATAATGTACACTGGTTCATACTGTATGTATTCTAATGTCAGCTTGATGCAAATCAATGTCTGTGTCTCACTTGGCTTCTTGACGGTGACGTAGATATAGAGGAAGATCTCGATTGCGTAGGTGAGGAGAGCAGCCCACCAGTTGATGACAAACATCACACCACAGCAGAGCACCGCTCCAAACAGAGACAGCCACATGTTGTAGTACCTGTATGCTGGCCTCCAGCCTACACAGGGGAGATATCACAGGAGACAA
The DNA here is from genome assembly GCF_020615455.1 of Coregonus clupeaformis. Lineage (NCBI taxonomy): Eukaryota > Metazoa > Chordata > Actinopteri > Salmoniformes > Salmonidae > Coregonus > Coregonus clupeaformis. Next base: position 61,268,460 of record NC_059220.1, on the reverse strand, counting down.
CAGTGAGGGAGGGAGGGAGGGAGGGAGGGAGGAGGGAGGGAGGGAATGAGTGAGTGAGGGGATGAGTGAGTGAGGGAATGAGTGAGTGAGGGAATGAGTGAGGGAATGAGTGAGGGAATTAGTGACTGAGTGACTGAGTGACTGAGTGTACCTGGGGACTTAGCATATGAAGCGTGGAAGCAGGAGAAGTTAATGAGGGCGTACGATGCCAGAAAGAAGTTTGAGATGATGGGAGCGATGACATTCAGATCGCCTACACACAGGGAGAGAGAGACACACAACAGAGATGTTGTTTGTTTGTGACATTTCCAATATTAAACTCAGTGGCGACTGTGGTTTATCTTAAATGTCTTGCGTGTCCAGTGTGTGTAGTGACTTTACTCACCGATGATTATGAAGGCGACAGCGATGATGAAGGTGAGAACGTAGCCTCTGATTGGCTCGTTGTTCTTGCCGTGTCCCTTGGCGAAGAACTTCAATGCCGCGTAGATGTTGTCTTTACACAGAGCCTGAGAGGAGGAGGAAGAGGAAGAGGGGAGGGAGGGAATGAGAAGGGGAGGAGGAGCAGGAAGAGAAGGGTGGATGAAGAGGAGGAGGAGGAGGAAGAGGGGAGGAGGGAGGAGTGGGAGTTACCTGATTGTAACATAGTTTGACAATTGTTGTCATCTGGCTAGAAGAAACATGAAAAAGAGAATCACGGATTACAAGGTGGGGCTCTATTTCACTCATCATAGACCTCGTAATAGTACCTGGAACCCTCAGAGCTGATGAATGAGGACCAAGTGACCAGACAGGTGACAGACAGTAGTAGTGTGACTGACCTGGAAGACTTTGGGTGCGCTGACGAGGGAGGCGAGGGCGGAGGAGAGGGTGGCAGAGAAGGTTCCTGCTGTGATGAGAGGACCGAACCCTGACACCATGGTCATCACCTGGGGGAGGAGGAGACACAGGGGTCTGTTTAGTTTCACCGTACTGTGTGTGTGTATTGTTGCTGTGTGGTTATTTTGTTGTGCGTTGTAATGAGTGTTGCATTTTTGTGTTGTTGAACTGAATGTGTAACTGTGTTGTTGGATTGTTGTTACATTGTTGTTGTTGTTGTTGTACCTGGAAGTTGTTCATGGAGCCAAACTTGCAGCTGTTGACATCACAGGAGGAGAAGTCCCATCCCTGCTCACAGGCGGCGGCGTTGGTACCGTTACATAGCATGTCCATCCCTGCGGCAATGGTGTTGTTGATGTTTCCTGTTGCATCACGCACCACCGTTGCAGCTGACCAATTAGAAAACAGAACAGACACAACACTTAGGGAGGGTCGTGTGTGTGTGTGTGTGTGTGTGTGTGTGTGTGTGTGTGTGTGTGTGTGTGTGAGTGCAGTCCTTACAGACACAGAGGGCGACTCCCAGGTATGTGACTCCAGTGATGAGGATGGCCAGCAGGGTTCCTTTAGGGAGAGCAGCCTGGGGATCCTGCAGAAGAACCAGAGATAACACCATCATTAACAACAGCAGAAGTGATAGCTGGAGGAAACAGCTGTACGGATATAACGTGGTTTGGGTCTATGGGATCATTATTCTTTGCTGTTTAAAGTGAAGGTGTCTGTTCACAGACAATAAGGAGTAGTAAAGTATTTATTTATTTCTCTCTTTTTCACCATCCACCCTCTCTCTCTCTCTCTCTGTCTCTCAATTTCAATTCAATTCAATTCAATTTAAGGGCTTTATTGGCATGGGAAACGTGTTAACATTGCCAAAGCAAGTGAAGTAGATAGTAAACAAAAGTCTCTCTCTCTCTCTCTCTCTCTCTCTCTCTCTCTCTCTCTCTCTCTCTCTCTCTCTCTCTCTTTCGCCATCCACCTCTCTCTCGCTCCCCTTCACGCTCTCTTTCCTCTCCAGTGTTGGGAATGCTACTCTGAAAATATAATTTAGTTTACCAAGCTACCAATTACTTCACACAGGAAGAAGTTGAGCTACAGTAAAGCTACCCTAAAGAGAAATATACAGTAGTTTATAAAGCTACCCTAAAGAGAAATATACAGTAGTTTATAAAGCTACCCTAAAGAGAAATAAAGCTACTTTGAAAAAGCAGTTCACTACATCAAAACTGCTTTGTGAAAATGATTATATCTAAATCTGAAATATCATATAATACAAAGTTCAGAAACATGACTACAAGAACACATCACTCTGGAGTCGGATGTTAACAGTGAACTGAGATCTGTGTGGTCAGACAGAGGAAAATAGGGGGTCATTTGTGAAATAGACCTTCAGGTCTCCAGAGATGTTAGCGCCAGCCAGGATACCCGTGGCAGCAGGGAAGAAGATGGCGAACACAGAGAAGAACGTCTCTTCGTCTCGGAAGTCCGGCGGTAAGTTCTCCATAAATACTTTGACTGTGCGGGAGAGAGAGAAGAGAATAGATGTGAGTGAGAATGGTGACTATGTGTCAAACTGGTGATTCTGTCTGTGTGTGTCATTTGACAGAGTATAGAAAAGTACATTAGCTCCTCCTGACCATGTGACCTGAGCAGGACACACTCAGGGCTCTACTCATGAAACTAATATAGCTTGATTATAAATGTAATGTGAGCATTATAAAGGTTATGTATTTGATTAATTCCTCCATCAATGTGAAGGAAACCTCTGTTGTTGCCTCACCGTCATAGTTAAAGAATCCTTTGGACTTCTTGTCGGTGGAGGCTGGGATGACGGTTCCTACGAAGACGTTGGCGATGGCTATCAGGAGGATGATCAGCAAACCGACCTGGGCCTGAAGAGACAGGACATCAACAGGTTAGGCTGTGTTACAAAGCTTCCCTATGAAACTAGAGGACAGTTACAAGGTCACACCATTCCTCTCCAAGAGCTGAAGAGGAGAAACTGACTGTGATACGGACTGAACTCATACACATCTCAGCTACAGTCAATATCAGACATGGAATTGAAAGATGTCAAGTTGATATCAGTTGATGAATTTTCTGTTGGAAACATGGGGATTTGAACCATGTGTGGATCTGTCTCTAGTTGTACAGTGTAGCGTAGTGTTGAGTAGCATAATGTAGTGTGTATGTGTAGTGTATTATATAATGTGGCGTAGTATAGCGTAGCGTAGTGTTGAGTAGCATAATGTAGTGTGTATGTGTAGTGTAGTGTATTATATAATGTAGTATAATGTAGTGTAGCGTAGTGTATTATAATGTAGCTTAGTATAATGTAGTGTATTATATATTTTATCGTAGTATAATGTAGTGTAGCGTAGTATAATGTAGTGTAGTGTATTATATAATGTAGTGTATTGTAGTGTATTATAATGTAGCGTAGTGTATTATAATGTAGCGTAGTGTAGTGTAGTATAATGTAGTGTAGTCTAGTGTAGTATAATGTAGTGTAGCATAGTATAATGTAGTGTAGCGTAGTATAATGTAGTGTAGCGTAGCGTAGTGTATTATAATGTAGCATAGTATAATGTAGTGTAGCATAGTATAATGTAGCGTAGTATAATGTAGTGTAGTGTAGTGTAGTGTATTATAATGTAGCGTAGTGTAGCGGAGTATAATGTAGTGTAGCATAGTATAATGTAGTGTAGCGTAGTGTATTATAATGTAGCGTAGTGTATTATAATGGAGCGTAATGTATTATAAGGTAGCGTAGTGTAGCGTAGTATAATGTAGCGTAGTGTAGTTTATTATAATGTAACATAGTGTATTATAATGTAGCGTAGTATAATGTAGTGTAGCGTAGTATAATGTAGTGTAGCGTAGTAGAATGTAGTGTAGCGTAGTGTAGCGTAGTGTATTATAATGTAGAGTAGTGTATTATAATGTAGCATAGTATAATGTAGTGTAGCGTAGCGTAGTATAATGTAGCGTAGTATAATGTAGTGTAGTGTATTATAATGTAACATAGTGTATTATAATGTAGCGTAGTGTAGCGGAGTATAATGTAGTGTAGCATAGTATAATGTAGCGTAGTGTAGTGTATTATAATGTAGCGTAGTGTATTATAATGTAGCGTAGTGAATTATAAGTTAGGGTAGTGTACCGTATTATAATGTAGTGTAATGTAGTGTAGTGTATTGTAATGTAACGTAACGTAACGTAGTGTATTATAATGTAGCGTAGTGTAGTGTAGTATAATGTAGTGTAGCGTAGTAGAATGTAGTGTAGTGTAATGTAATGTAGTGAAGTGTAGTCTAGTGTAGTATAATGTAATGTAGCGTAGAGTAGTATAATGTAGTGTAGCGTAGTATAATGTAGTATAATGTAGTGTAGCATAGCGTAGTGTAGTATCTCACCTTGGCCTCCCACTCCATCCCGGCCACTGAGATCCCCAGTAGCAGTACCACCGAGATACAGCCGATGATCCTGATGTCATTCAGCTCATCTATCATGATGGCATCGTTCTCCTGTAGAGGAGAGGGAAGGAGAGAGGGGGAGAGAGAGATGCACAGGGAGAGGTAGAGAGAGAGGGGGAGAGGGAGAGAGGGACCACAGTCAGTGATCTGACACACACACACACACAAACACACAAACACACACACAGATGTTAATTACCTTGAGTAGGTCCACCACAGTCTCTGCGAAGCCCACCACGTACATCGCCACAGCAACAGCGTTAGCGAAGGCGAAGATGAGACCGATGGAACCGCCAAATTCTGGTCCCAGACTACGGGATATCAGGTAGTATGCCCCTCCTGGAAACCAATCAATCAGTCAGTCAATCAGTCAGTCAATCAGTCAGTCAATCAATCAGTCAATCAATCAGTCAATCAATCAATCAATCAATCAGTCAGTCAGTCAATCAATCAGTCATTGTTCATTCCTATACCTGTACATACAGTAGACACACAGAGCAGGAAGGGAGCGGGGCTAATAACATTTTGACCATTGCCTGGTCCTCCTTAGAAAAGGAGTGATGTCACAGTAGATAATTCATGATCACATTAGTAATCTATTGATTTCATGATTTCATGTCAGGTCAGAGTGTTTCATAAAACACTGTCTGTGTTAGAAGTTGACATCTGTGGGTGTGGCCTGTAACCTAGTGAAGTCATTGAGAACAAATGATATTTTACAGTAATGATCGTGCATCCTCCTGTAACCTCAGAGCTCTCCATGTTCTTTCTAACATTGTCTCATGTTGATGATGCGTTGGTTGACTCACCTCCTCGTACCACTCCATTGGTGCAGATAGCAGACATAGAGAGACCTGTGACGGTGGTCACCACACAGCTCAGAGCAATGACCACAATGCCCAGACCTAAAACACACAATACCAGTTCATCCAACTCACTCCTGCTCTGGCCAGTTACATTCTGTCTACATGTGATAGCCTACAATGTTTTGCAAAGTTTGAATTTCACACTGAAATGTCTTTATTTTCTTCTTAAAGAAGGTCCTCCAGCAATTTTGGAAATTTGACTGTTGAAAAGTGATATAAATACAGTAAAGTACACATACTAAAGGGTGAAAATATATGTTTTGAGCAAAATAGTGTTTTTTAGACACAACTGCAAATTTCAAGGAGTTGGTCTGATGGGGATTTGTGATGCCATCGGCCTCCTCCCTTGCTGGAGGAACAATACAGGAGCATTAGAGAACAGAGGAGGAAAGGCCAACCCCCACTTGTGCCATGTCATGATGATACCTGGACCACCTATTGAGATGTGCCTTTTGTTAAGTAAATCAGGTGATAAATGAGCTAAGTCGGAAACTGGAGTAGGACTTTAAGAACCTGAGTGTAATGGAGTGTAGAGTGTTATGTTTTAGTCACACTGTGCTGGTTCTGAAATAATCCACCACCTCCTCTTTCTAACACCTGACCACACCTCCTGTCCCCTCCAGTCACCTCTAACACCTTGAGAAACACAGTGAAGCCTTCGATGCGTCTCAAATGGTCTATTCTCAGGACTAATGGTGCTATAGGCCTGCAGGCTGTAAGTCCCAGCAGGCTGTTTACTCTGATATCTGTCATGGTCTCTATCTGCACTGCAGCCCGCTATCTGAAAGACATTAGTTATGCTCCATAAAGAGGGCCTCGACCCTGATACACACAAACAGACACGCACACACACACAGATGGACGCACATACACATACACACAAACACACAAACACACACACACACACATACACACACCTGGTACATTCAAACTACTTCCTTTGCTTTGACCTCAGAGTGAAGGACACTGGGAGCGCTGACTGGTTGACTGGCCCTCTTTTTGTGGTGTACATATTTTTGCATGTCTACACTCTCAGAAACAAAGAGTCCAACAAAGAATGTCCCTGTAGGGCAGTGGTATTCAAACTTTTTCAGCGGGGACCCAATTGTTTCCACCAGAATTTCTGGGGACCCCATTTTTCCCCCAATAATTTATTGCGACCCCACCCCACATCTAAAGACACAACCTTAAAATCTTCAATTCATTGCATTTTCATCTCTTATCAAAATGAAAAGAAACCAATAAATACATTTTCTCAATAAAAATAAAACGTTTGTATATTGTCCCATATACAGTAATAATCTGTACTCTTCATCTTTGTCTCTTTTATTTTGTTTACATTTTTGCGACCCCACTGCAGTTACCCCATCGCGACCCCGACTTTGACTACCACTGCTGTAGGGGAGTATTGGGGAACCCTCTGAATTGTTTCCCCATTTAAGATCAGGTAGAGCTATTTCTGGTTCCAAATGCCACCCTTTAATAGGTTCTATTTGGAACCCAGGTAATTTTTTGGAACCTGGTTCTATTTGGAAACCAAAAGGGTTCCATCTGACCTGAAAAGGGAGCCTATTTTCAGGGGGTTGTCCTACAGGGACAAATGGTGCTTCATAGCACTCTTCTTTTCTTAGAGTGTACGTGGTGTACTTATTTTATTACTCTGTGTTGTACTTACCCCAGCCGGCCTGTCCAAACACCCAGGACAGACGGATGAACAGCATCACACCCCAGATGTTCAACATACATCTCACCTGGAGAGGTGGAAAGACAAGAGGACAGAGAGGAGGAAAGAGGAGAGAGAGAGAGAGATGAGGAGAGAGAGAGAGGAGGAGAGAGAGAGGAGGAGAGAGAGAGAGGAGAGAGAGAGAGGAGGAGAGAGAGAGGAGGAGAGAGACAGGAGGAGAGACAGGAGGAGAGAGACAGGAGGAGAGAGAGAGGAGAGAGACAGGAGGAGAGAGTTGAAAGAGAGGAGGAGAGAGAGAGGAGAGGAGAGAGATAGGAGGTGAGAACGGAGGTTAGGTTAGGTAGAGACTGGGGTTAGGTCTGAATTACACACAGGGCAGGATTACAATCCAGTTGTCACAAAATACACTATCTGAATCTCTTTGTCCTTGTCTCTTCGCTTCCAGACATATCATAGTTAGGTTAGATAGAGACTGGGTTATGACACAGCCCTCACCAGGATCCCATTAGGACAGGCCAGTTCCCATAACCAACTGCCCTCACCAGGATCCCATTAGGACAGGCCAGTCCCCATAACCAACTGCCCTCACCAGGATCCCATTAGGACAGGCCAGTCCCCATAACCAACTGCCCTCACCAGGATCCCATTAGGACAGTCCCCATAACCAACTGCCCTCACCAGGATCCCATTAGGACAGGCCAGTCCCCATAACCAACTGCCCTCACCAGGATCCCATTAGGACAGGCCAGTCCCCATAACCAACAGCCCTCACCAGGATCCCATTAGGACAGGCCAGTCCCCATAACCAACTGCCCTCACCAGGATCCCATTAGGACAGGCCAGTCCCCATAACCAACTGCCCTCACCAGGATCCCATTAGGACAGGCCAGTCCCCATAACCAACTGCCCTCACCAGGATCCCATTAGGACAGGCCAGTCCCCATAACCAACTGCCCTCACCAGGATCCCATTAGGACAGGCCAGTCCCCATAACCAACTGCCCTCACCAGGATCCCATTAGGACAGGCCAGTCCCCATAACCAACTGCCCTCACCAGGATCCCATTAGGACAGGCCAGTTCCCATAACCAACTGCCCTCACCAGGATCCCATTAGGACAGGCCAGTCCCCATAACCAACTGCCCTCACCAGGATCCCATTAGGACAGGCCAGTCCCCATAACCAACTGCCCTCACCAGGATCCCATTTATATCCCATTTAGCCAGCCCCACAACCTGAATCCAGACAACTCCAACCACACATAGCATGATCCCATAACCCAACCCCACTCCCCCTTTAACCAGCTCTATAACCAATCCTCACTCCAGGCCCATACAGTGACCCATAACCAACTGCCCTCACCAGGACCCATTAGACACCCCTATAACCAACTGCCCTCACCTAATCCCATCTGTACTCCCCAGGACCCTCCTAGCCCTGCCCCCAATATACCCCATCTGTACTCCCCAGACCCCTCCTAACCCACTGCCCCCATTAACCCATCTGTACTCCCCAGAACCCCAGCCCTGCCCCAATATAACCCATCTCTACTCCCCAGGACCCTCCTAGCCCTGCCCCAATATAACCCATCTACTCCCCAGACCCTCACCCAGGACCCCACTCCCCAGACCCAGCCCTGCCCCAATATAACCCATCTGTACTCCCCAGGACCCTCCTAGCCCTGCCCCAATATAACCCATCTCTACTCCCCAGGACCCTCCTAACCCTGCCCCAATATAACCCATCTCCACTCCCCAGGACCCTCCTAACCCTGCCCCAATATAACCCATCTGTACTCCCCAGGACCCTCCTAGCCCTGCCCCAATATAACCCATCTGTACTCCCCAGGACCCCCCTAACCCTGCCCCAATATAACCAGTCTCTACTCTGCAGGACCCCCCTAACCCTTCCCCAATATAACCAGTCTCTACTCTGCAGGACCCCCCTAACCCTGCCCCAATATAACCCATCTGTACTCCCCAGGACCCTCCTAGCCCTGCCCCAATATAACCCATCTGTACTCCCCAGAACCCTCCTAACCCTGCCCCAATATAACCCATCTCTACTCCCCAGGACCCTCCTAACCCTGCCCCAATATAACCCATCTCTACTCCCCAGAACCCTCCTAATCCTGCCCCAATATAACCCATCTCTACTCCCCAGAACCCTCCTAATCCTGCCCCAATATAACCCATCTCTACTCCCCAGAACCCTCCTAATCCTGCCCCAATATAACCCATCTCTACTCCCCAGGAACCTCCTAGCCCTGCCCCAATATAACCCATCTCCACTCCCCAGGACCCTCCTAACCCTGTCCAATATAACCCATCTCTACTCCGCAGGACCCTCCTAGCCCTGCCCCAATATAACCTGTCTCTACTCCCCAGGACCCTCCTAACCCTGCCCCAATATAACCCATCTCTACTCCCCAGGACCCTCCTAACCCTGCCCCAATATAACCCATCTCTACTCCCCAGGACCCTCCTAGCCCTGCCCCAATATAACCCTTCTCTACTCCCCAGGACCCTCCAAGCCCTGCCCCAATATAACCCATCTGCACTCCCCAGGACCCTCCTAGCCCTGCCCCAATATAACCCATCTCTACTCCCCAGGACCCTCCTAACCCCTGCCCCAATATAACCCATCTCTACTCCCCAGGACCCTCCTAGCCCTGCCCCAATATAACCCATCTCTACTCCCCAGGACCCTCCTAACCCTGTCCAATATAACCCATCTCTACTCCGCAGGACCCTCCTAGCCCTGCCCCAATATAACCCATCTCCACTCCCCAGGACCCTCCTAGCCCTGCCCCAATATAACCCATCTCTACTCTGCAGGACCCCCCTAACCCTGCCCCAATATAACCCATCTCTACTCCCCAGGACCCTCCTAACCCTGCCCCAATGTAACCCATCTCTACTCTCCAGGACCCCCCTAACCCTGCCCCAATATAACCAGTCTCTACTCTGCAGGACTCTCCTAGCCCTGCCCCAATATAACCAGTCTCTACTCTGCAGGACCCTCCTAACCCTGCCCCAATATAACCCATCTGTACTCCCCAGGACCCTCCTAACCCTGCCCATAACCTAGCTCCACTCTCCAGGACCCTCCTAACCCTGCCCCATTATAACCCATCTCTATTCCCCAGGACCCTCCTAACCCTGCCCCAATACAATGCATCTCTATTCCCCAGGACCCTCCTAACCCTGCCCAATGTAACTGATCTCTACTAACCAGGACTCCCTTTATCCAGCCGAACCTCACGGCTCCTCCTTTGTTGTCCAGAGGAATGACAGACTCCACGTCGTCCGACGGCGTCCCGTCGCTCCCCTCGCCGTCCTCCATCGTGTTCGTCACCGAGATCCTTCCTTTCTAGAGAGAGAAAGAGTAGAGGAAAAGACTTGTCAGGGGTAAATATCACTCCAATCTACCTAGAGGAAGAGAGGTAGAGAAAGAATAAGGCTGGTAGAGGAAGAAGGAATGTGTTGAAATGGCCGTAGGTCATCTTATTCAACTTCAGAGGAAGTTTAGATTAGTTTTGTCTTTAGGGAATCAGAGAGAGTTGGCAGTGCAGTAACTTTATGTTAGAATTCTGGGCCTCCTGTTGGATAGGTAAGTCTATGAGGTCAGAACACTGTTGAAATGTTCTCTTTCTAAATCAATCAAACAAGAGACGCGTTGTTCTTGTTCATGAGTGTGAGAGAGAGAGAGGAGAGAGAGAGAGAGTCGTGCAGTTTGATTCTGATGAAGATGAATACATTATTATGCTGTGTGCTTGTCCTTGAAGACTGCACTCAGAGAGAGAGAGAGAGAGAGAGAGAGAGAGAGAGAGAGAGAGAGAGAGAGAGAGAGAACAGGACAGACCCAATTTAAACTTTTTGTAAGACAAATATTAAGTGTTTAAAGGACGTATGAGTACCAAACTCTGAAATGAGATGCTCCGATCTCTGTCTGGTGTAGGGCGTGGCGTGGCTGTCAGACAGGTATAACATACTGTCTGTCACCCAAAGGTGTAAAAAATCAATAAAACACTTTAGCCTGTCAGTATGTCAACCATTGTGTAGATCTATTCTTATCTCTGTCTTTGACGACTGTTCAGTCCCGGTGTTGGTAGGAGGTTTATAGGGTGTGAAATATGGTTGAACTGCGGTTAATGAAAGTGGCAGGAATGTTTCTAGTTAGATGAATGATTAAAGGACTATAAACTCAATTTATCTCTCTCTCCCCTCTCCTCTCTCTTTTCTCATTGTCTTATCTTCCTATCTGAGACTATAAAACATTTTCTTCTCTCCAGAGAGTTCATGTTGTTCTCTTTCGGTACACAGGAGGACTATAAATGGAATGAGTTGACCCATTCAAGGCCAACCCACTTGACACACCACGTCATTTCAACGTGGATAATTGGGTAATATTTGGTTGAGACGTTGATCAATGAGATTACAACCTATATTCACCCACTCAAAAAGAGAGCCAAAAGTTAGTTGAATTTCCAATGTGTTATCACTATGCTTTCAACCATCTAAATGTACAACCATATTCCAATGAAAAAACAATGTCTGATTTTTGGTTTAGTTGTCACCCAAATGTATATCACTGTGCTTTCAACCATTTAAAGGCACAGCAAAAGTTCAAATGGGAATACAATGTCAGATATTTTGTTTATTTATACAACAGATTAATGTGTTACTTATCACTGTCCTTCATCTAATAGCAGAACCAAATTACCTGGATTGCACTTGAGTTTTACATTAAAAGTACATGGTGCAATGATCAATGATTCTGGGCAGATTATTACCGCAATTCTGAAGATCTCCACAGACCTGCAATTACATTTTAGTCATTTAGCAGACGCTCTTATCCAGAGCGACTTACAGTTAGTGAATACATATATATTTTTTTTTATACTGGCCCCCCGTGGGAATCGAACCCACAACCCTGGCGTTGCAAACACCATGCTCTATCAACTGAGCTACATCCCTGCCAGCCATTCCCTCCCCTACCGCTGGGCCAATTGTGCGCCGCCCATGAGTCTCCCGGTCGCGGCCGGCTGCGACAGAGCCTGGATTCGAACCAGGATCTCTAGTGGCACAGTTGCTCATTTTAAGAGTGAATGTTCCATTAGTTTGGAAGAAAGCCTTAACTTTAGGCTATTTACTATATTACAAAAGTAATATTGAATTGTGTTTGGTTGACAAGGCAACCAAATATTAATATTTAAAGGAGATGTATTTACTGCTTGGATAGTTCCATCTGAGCAACTGACTTAATTCCATTCTTTAACTTTTATTTTTGGTTGAGTTGGAGACGTGGATCAAACATATCATTTGTAAACTTGTCGTCAAGTTAATAGGCTATTTATTGTATTTCAAAAGTGATTCTGAATTGTGTTTGGTTGTCAACGCAACCAAATATCAACATTTGAAGGAGATTTATCTTCTGCTTGGATTCATCCATCTGTGCCACTGATTTAAAGTCAAATGAAACTTTAAATCCACTTTAAATAAAGTTGAATTTGATTTAGTCCTATTGTTTAACGTAGATTTTTGATTGAGATGGAGACATTTATTTATCCAACAATTATTAATTTGAAAACAAACTGGAATTAAACCCATACTAAATCAGTGGCACAGATGGAACTATCCAAGCAGAAGATACATTTCCTTAAAGTGTTGATATTTGGTTGCGTTGACAACCAAACACAATTCAATATCACTAAATATAATTACATTTGAAATCATCCAGAGCTTGAAACCATATTGTCTATTTTTTGTTAAATCCTGGGTTGAATTGAAACAATAGCTATTGATGACTTTGCAAATGCTATATAGTCCTAAATAGCATCATTGATGACATATGATTATTTGCTCTGTTAAACCTACCCGTTGGAATGACTTCGATAGCAACAGTAAATCTATTTAGTTTTTAAGTGGAGATCGCTCAACAATCATTCTCACGTAATCACATTGGTAATAGTCAGTGACAAATATCATAGCTAAGCAGGGCTTGGTAAAACCCTGGATGTGAGACCAAAGGGTAGCTGTAGATGAATCAGTTCTCCAGTAGGAGGTGCTGCCCAGCCTATAGTTTTTTTCTTCTTCTACTGATAGTGGATATAATGTTGAAGATCTGACCTTGTTTTAAAGGTACAAATTCAACATATTTTATACAAGGTTTGTCTATGTGGAAATTTGGTTTCCATGATGACACATAATCCTGTGGTTGAAATGTTACCCTCAAAACAGCGGTTGATGACTTTTTTCAAATCCAATGTATTTTCCACATAGATTCCACATCACAATACGTTGAGAAATTAAGTTGAAACAACATTGATTCAACCAGTTTGTGCCCAGTGGGAACTGACTTTCCCTTCTTTAGATCAGACATGACTGTTTCCCAATCACTGTTGTGACATGATATTAATCTGTGTCACACAGTCAGAGAGAGAAAGAGAAAGAGAGAGTGAGATAAACAGATCAACAGAGAAAAACAAAGCCATGAAAACAACATTGTAAATACAACCAATATTGATCTGTTTACTTATCTTCCCCTACTATTCGTACTACAACTATTTGCACATTGTTAAAAACACTGTACATAGCTGATAATATACCATTTGAAACGTCTTTATCCTTTTCAAACCTTTATCTGTGCAATGTTTACTGGACATCTTTTATTGTTTTTTTGTTGATGTTGTTTTTTGTTTCTTCTTACTTCTGTTTATTATTTATTTAACTTGTTTTGGCAATGTAAAAATGTTTCCCTTTCCAATAAAGCCCCTTTGAATTGAATTGAATTGAGAGACAGACAGGCCAATGTTGATGTCAAAACATGTTCTACATAAAAAATGAATGGCAATGAATGCGTTTCCATTTATTTAATTAGAATTTCAATGATCTTTCTGAATTGTCTAGATTAAAGGAGAGTTGATTCCAATTAAAATGCTGCTGACTTGGTGGAGACAGTTGTGTGATGTGTGTGCAGGGAAGGAAAAGAGATGTACGAGATATACAGATGTACAGAGACAGGTCTAAATCGGATGCAGGTGTTGTAGAGGTGTGAGTACAGGTGTGGGTGCAGGTGAGGAGGACTCCGACACACACACTGACCTTCTGGAAGACATCGTGGAGCTCCTGCAGAGACGGTCGGACCGCACGGTGACCGCTCACGCTCCCAGCGTTACGGTAGAAGTCGATGTTGGGCACGCGGTCCAGCGTGTCATGACCAAACGCACTGACCACGGACGGACGGGCGGCCCGGTGCTCTCCGTTACCATAGCCGTTACCGTTAGAGGTGGTACCACCGGAGAAAGACGTCTCCTCATAGATGGGGGGTTCGTCCCCGATCCTGTCATAGGCATCGTTCTCCATCAGACTGGCTGTAAATACAGGGTCCTCACACCTACTGGCTTATACAGGTCAAACACTACAGAAAAGGAATACTGAGGTCCTTCAGTCCTCTGGTCAGGACCTAGAGACTGTCTAAGTATCAGAAGCAATCGGCAGCTATAGGTTTAGAGTGCTGGTATTACTGACTAGTGTTGGTTCATCTGATTCTGTTTAGTTAAATCCTTGTGTAGGTCCAGAGCTGACCTATAGACCTGTCATATAGGCTGAGGTTGGCTCTGCCACCCTGGCTTTATATCCTCCTGGCCCGAATACTGGGCGCTGCCTGGGACTCAGTCATTGGCTGAACCAGCGTTCTACCAACCACTCTCAGGAACCAGTATGTCTCAGATGTCCTTGCTGCATCCTCGGGCCACAAAGCCTCTTACTAACCATTAACCAAGTAATAAATGCCTTTGATGATAAAGACCTGGAGCTCACACTGTGAAATCTAAGCAAGACTAAATATCTTATATTGAGTGATAATTCACTTAGAATTAGTGTTTTTTTGTACATTTTTACATTTCAGTCATTTAGCAGACGCTCTTATCCAGAGCGACTTGTACCAAGCTGTATTATCCAACGAGATTGTGATTATCTTATTTCAATATATTTTTGTAGATATTTTACCTTAACACAACTATTAATGTACAATATCTTGAATAGATTACTTGTAGTAAAGATGCACTATGCAGAAATCACTATGCCATTTTCTGGTTGCTTTCAATGAGAATGACAGATCTAAAACACACATTTCTATGTGAATTTGGTCAGGTCGCCCTAAAAGTTACATATTGCAGCTTTAATTCCATTTCCATAGATTAAAATAAGCTAAATGATCTGCCAATGACGCACGAAAAAAGAAGAAAAAAAAGGTTACGAGAATTGTCACTCAATATAACAAATGTAGGCTTTAGGTCACAAGGTGACCAGGAAAAAGTTTAAAGGTTAAAGTTTCTAATGATATGCCACAACACAACGACTAGGTTAGAGAGCAATGGCAATGTGACTCTTATGGTAGTTGGAGGTTATAATTGAGACGTGTGGAGAAAGAACTTCTGCCTTATTCTCGAATGATGTAAATTGACATTGATACACTACATAACCAAAAGTATGTGGACACCTGCTCGTCAAACAACTCATTCCAAAATCATAGGCATTAATATGGAGTTGGTCCCCCCTTTGCTGCTATAACAGCCTCCACTCTTCTGGGAAGGCTTTCCACTAGATGTTGGAACATTGCTGCGGGGGCTTGCTTTCTAATCAGCAACAAGAGCATTAGTGAGGTGGGGCACTGATGTTGGGCGATTAGACCTGGCTCGCAGTCGGCATTCCAATTCATCCCAAAGGTGTTTGATGGGGTTGAGGTCAGGGCTCTGTGCAGGCCAGTCAAGTTCTTCCACACCAATCTCAACAAACCATTTCTGTATGGACCTCGCTTTGTACACGGGGGCATTGTCATGCTGAAACAGAAAAGGGCCTTCCCCAAACTGTTGCCACAAAGTTGGAAGCACAGAATCGTCTAGAATGTCATTGTTCCTTCACTTGAACAAAGGGGCCTAGCCACAGACCATTATTCCTCCTCCACCAGACGATTTTTATGCGCTTCAGCCCTCGGTGGTCCCGCTCTCTGAGCTTGTGTGGCCTACCACTTCGCGGCTGAGCCGTTGTTGCTCCTAGACGTTTCCACTTCACAAGCGCTTACAGTTGACCGGGGGCAGAAATTTGCAGAAATTTGATGAACTGACTTGTTGGAAAGGTGGCATCCTATGACGATGCCACGTTGAATGTCACTGAGCTCTTCAGTAAGGCCATTCTACTGACAATGTTTGTCTATGGAGATTACATGGCTGTGTGCTCGATTTTATACACCTGTCAGCAACGGGTGTGGCTGAAATAGCCGAATCCACTCATTTGAAGGGGTGTCCACATACTTTTGTATATATAATGTACTCTTTCAGTGTATACATCTGCAGTCTTAGTGTCTGTAAAGCCTATTGTCTGTCTCAATCCCAGTATCTATTTACATGCTTAATAAAAATAAAAATAAATCACGAAAATGTACCGTTGGAGAGAGAGTTGTGGAGGTGGGAATGTTTGCAGGAAGGTTACACCGACTGAAACTGTGGGCAAATGAAATACAATTGTATTTGTCACATACGCCGAATACAATGGGTGTAGACTTTACCGTGAAATGCTTGCTTACGAGCCCTTCCCAACAATGCCTAGTTAAATCACAGTAATCATGTGTGCAGGGAGGAGTAACACGTATCTCTGATTAACTGTAATGGAGGTTGTCATACTGTACAGGTTGAGTGGTGCAGTAATAGGACAAAGTTGAGTTCGCCATGCACAGTCCATGTTAGGCTTAGTTCTTCATGCACAGTCCATGATTGGCTTAGTTCTTCATGCACAGTCCATGTTTGGCTTAGTTCTTCATGCGCAGTCCATGCTAGGTTTAGTTCTTCATGCACAGTCCATGTTTGGCTTAGTTCTTCATGCACAGTCCATGTTTGGCTTAGTTCTTCATGCACAGTCCATGTTTGGCTTAGTTCTTCATGCACAGTCCATGCTAGGTTTAGTTCTTCATTCACAGTCCATGTTTGGCTTAGTTTTTCATGCACAGTCCATCCAGAGTGGCAGAGCACTCTGGATGGACTGTTCCCCTCCTGTTCCCACTAGGAGGGGAACAGGTGGACAGGAACAGTAGGTATGAAACTAGATTGTTAAAGGTGTTAATATGGAAGTTAATATGAGACTTAAAGTGGGACTGACAGCATTTTAGCAACATGAAAGCTTATTAAATACTGTTCATATACACCCCCAGGAAGAATATGACACCTTTCTTTACATTTTCTGACAAGCGAGCACATAGAGTGCATTCGGAAATTATTCAGACCCCTTCACATTTTCCACATTTTGTTACATTACAGCCTTATTCAATACGTTTTTGTTCTCATCAATCTACACACATACCCCATAATGACAAAGCGGAAACAGGTTTGTTGAAATCTTTGCAAATGTACTGTATTAAAAATAAAAAACTGAAATACTTTATTTACATAAGTATTCAGACCATTTGCTATGAGACTCGAAATTGAGCTCGGGTGCGTCCTGTTTCCATTGATCATCCTTGAGATGGTATTGTGTGTAGATTGATGAGGGAAAACCCCCCAATTTAAACCATTTTAGAATAAGGCTGTAACGTAACAGAATGTTGAAAAAGTGAAGGTGTCTGAATACTTTCCGAATGCACTGTAGATATGGTCATTTTCATGTTTTCATACTTCATAGAATGTTTGGGAATGACGTAGATTAAGGTATTTGGGAAAATACCATAGCAATATAGAGTGGGGAAGCGGCAGTGCGTCTGGACAATTGATAGACATTGCAGTAAATCTAAATGAATAAAAAGTGTGTCTTGTCCAGGCCCAGACTCTACACAGACGGTGCGCCATAGCCAATCAGAGCTACAGTAGGCCTTTATGCAAATAAGGCAGACAGGCCTGCCTGCCATCATTCACTTTGAACTGGACACAGGCATTAGCAACAGCGCAACTTTGCATCATTAGAAAGCATTCGCAAAAGCTACAAAATACACCTTTATGGTTTTCTGCAAATATGTAAATACCATGAGAGTCCTCTTACATTTGGGAACTTTACAGTCCTATTGATCAAACAACCATGAACAGGTAGGCTATCTCTCCCTCAGTTGCCTATGCACAGCAACAACAACAAGAACAACAACTAATGTTAGCCAGAGAGAGATGAGCTAAAATCTAATGAGGGAACAGTAGATAAACCCTCTTAAACTTTTTCAGCTTGTAGTTGGCTGTCAAAATTGCACTGATAAACAATGGGGAATGCATGCTTCTGCCCCAACCAATGATTTATATATTCTATACACACTAGAGGGTATATTAAAACATTTTCCTTTGAAGCATAATTTTTTAAAAGTACTAATGTTATTGTCCCAACTACTACAAAAAATACTTAAATACATGTAATTTTGTCCTTGAAACATTTAAATGAAATACTGTAGAATTCCATTCATTCCTGTGAAGGAATGCTTTTCCAAGAGTGCCTATATGGGTTGTGACTAGATGGAATACAGCTATAGATGAGATTTACAGTGCATTCGGAAAGTATTCAGAACCCTTCCCTTTTTCCACATTTTGTTAAGTTACAGCCATATTCTAAAATGGATTCAAATAAAATAAATCCTCATCAATCTACAGACAATACCCCATAATGACAAAGCAAAAACTGGTTTATAGAAAAGTTTGCAAAAGTAATACAAATTAAAAACAGAAATACCTTATTTACATAAGTATTCAGACCATTTGCTATGAGACTCGAAATTGAGCTCAGGTGCATCCTGTTTCCATTGATCATCCTTGAGATGTTTCTACAACTTGATTGGAGTCCACCTGTGTTAAATTCAATTGATTGGACATGATTTGGAAAGACTCATCTGTCTATATAAGGTCCCACAGTTGACAGTGCACGTCAGAACAAAAACCAAGCCATGAGGTCGAAGGAATTGTCCGTAGAGCTCCGAGACAGGATTGTGTCGAGGCACAGATCTGGGAAAGGGTACCAAAAAAATTCTCCAGCATTGAAGGTCCCCAAGAACACATTGGCCTCCATCATTCTTAAATGGAAGTAGTTTGGAACCACCAACACTCTTCCTAGAGCTGGCCGCCTGGCCAAACTGAGCTATCGGGGGAGAAGGGCCTTGGTCAGGGAGAGTTCCTCTGTGGAGATGGGAGAACCTTCCAGAAGGACAACCATCTCTACAGCACTCCACCAATCAGGTCTTTATGGTAGAGTGGCCAGACGGAAGACACTCCTCAGTAAAAGGCACATGACAGCTCGCTTGGAGTTTGCCAAAAGGCACCTAAAGGACTCAGACCATGAAAAACAAGATTCTCTGGTCTGATGAAACCAAGATTGAACTCTTTGGCCTGAATGTCAAGCGTCACGTCTGGAGGAAACCTGGTACCATCCCTATGGTGAAGCATGGTGGTGGCAGCATCATGCTGTGGGGTTGTTTTTCAGCGGCAGGGACTGGGAGACTAGTCAGGATCGAGGGAAAGATGAATGGAGCAAAGTACAGAGAGATCCTTGATGAAAACCTGCTCAAGAGTGCTCAGGACGTCAGACTGGGGTGTAGGTTCACCTTCCAACAGGACAAAGACCCTAAGCACACAGCCAAGACAATGCAGGAGTGGCTTCGGGACAAGTCTCTGTGAATGTCCTTGAGTGGCCCATCCAGAGCCCAGACTTGAACCCGATCGAACATCTCTGGAGAGACCTGAAAATAACTGTGCAGCGACGCTCCGCATCCAACCTGACAGAGCTTGAGAGGATCTGAAGAGGAGAATGGGAGAAACTCCCTAAATAGAGGTGTGCCAAGCCTGTAGCGTCATACCCAAGAAGACTCGAGGCTGTAATTGCTGCCAAAGGTGCTTCAACATAGTACTGAGTAAAGGGTCTGAATACTTATGTAAATGTGATATTTTCTAAAAACCTGTTTTTGCTTTGTCATTATGGGGTATTGTGTATAGATTGATGAGGGGAAAAAACTATTTTATCAATTTTAGAATAAGGCTGTAACGTAACAAAATGTGAAAAAAGTCACGGGCTCTGAATACTTTCCGAATGCACTGTACAATTGAACTACCGTGAGAGTTGGACATTTTGAAGCCAGATGATGAGTCTGAGTTGTATTTTACTGTTAGTTTTACACAAAATAATTGTACATTTTCAGTTAATAAAATTGACGATTGTTTATTATCGATACTGATGATGGGTGTACTGTTGCTTGTATGCATTGTATGCGTGTGCTTACTGTGACTGTCACCCTGATATTGGCTACACTAGCCCAGCTACTTCCCACACAGTGGAGGCTGCTGAGGGGAGGACGGAGAAAATGGAATGGCATCAAACAAATGGAATGGCATCAAACACATGGAAACCATGTGATTGTTGTATTTGATACCCTTCCACCTATTCAACTCCAGCCATTACCACGAGCCCCTCCTCCCCAATTAAGGTGCCACCAACCTCCTGTGTTCCCACACATTTGCGGGACCACAGTGCTTGACAAACTGGAGCGAAGACATTGTGTCCCGGTGTTGTTGCCATTCATGCTTGCATCAAGGTGACATCTAGGGGTGGCAGGTAGCTTAGTGGGTAAGAGCGTTGTGCCAGTAACTGAAAGGTCGCTGGTTCTAATCCCCGACTAGGTGAAAAATCTGTCGATGTGCCCTTAAGCAAGGCACTTAACCCTAATTGCTCCTGTAAGTCGCTCTGGATAAGATAACGAGTAAACCATCATATGGTTAAAAGTCTATTTTCTGTCATCGCCAAGGGATTCTAGCTAGCTAGTTAACTAAACTAACCTAACTCTAGGTAGCTATCGCAATAGCATCAGCAATCCAGGGTTTATCACCTAAAAAAAAAGCTTAACACAAGTAATATGTCTTATTTCAAGATATTTTCAAGATATTTTACCTTAATATGACGATTAGGGTACAATATCTTGAGAAATATCTTGAAATTAGATAAATTACTTGTATTAAGCCTTTTTTTTGGATAAAGTAAGCAAAAATGATCTGCCAATTACGTAAGATAATTTAGCTTGGTATGAAAAAACATGAAAAAAACACATTTTAAGTGAATTATCACTTAAATAATATATTTTGGCTTGCTTAGATGTAACTTTCTGCTGTGCTGGAGAACAAACTGTCAGAGCTCCGTTCGAGACTATCCTATCAACAGGACCTGAAAAACTGTAATATCCTATGCTTCTCAGAGTCGTGACTGAACAAGGACATGGATAATAAATATACTGTACATATCTAGCTCAAGGGAGGAGGTGTGTGTCTCTTTGTTAACAACAGCTGGAGCGCGATCTCTAATATTAAGGAAGTCTCAAAGTTCTGCTCGCCTGAGTTAGAATACCTCATGATAAGATGTAGCCATACGACTGTATTTATTTTTTGTAGCTGTCTATTTACCATCACAAACTGATGATGACACTAAAACCGCACTCAACAAGCTGTATAGGGCCAAAAGCAAACAAGATTTTAATGCAGGAAAACTGAAATGCGTCTTACCTCATTTCTACAAATATGTCAACCGTGCAACTAGAGGCAGATTTTTATTTTTTTACAGGATTCATCCGATGGCGTTGAAGAGTTCACCACATCAGTCACTGGCTTCATTAATAAGTGCATCAACGACGTCATCCCCACAGTGACCGTACTCACTGCTCTGTGGACGTTGATTAAGGCAGCCCCCCACACCTCTCTGATTCATGAAATGCTTTGAAAGGCTCAAATCAACACCATCATCCCAGACACCCTGGACCCACACTACAGAGGGTAGTGCAAACTGCCCAGTCACTGGGGCCGAACTCCCTGACATCCAGGAACACTATACCAGACGGTGATGTGGGAAGGCCCTAAACATTGTCAAAGACTCCATCCACCCAAGTCATAGACTGTTCTCTCTGCTACCGCACGGCAAGCGGTACCGATGCATCAAGTCTGGAATCAACAGGACCCTGAACAGCTTCTACCCCCAAGCCATAAGACTGCCACATAGTTAGTTAAATAGTTAACCAAATAGCTACCCAGACTATCTGCATTGACCCTTTTTGCACTAACTCTTTTGACTCATCACATAGGCTGCTATTACTGTTTATTATCTGTCACTTTATTCCTAGTTATATGTACCTCACATCGACTCGGTACTGGTACCCCGTGTATATAGCGAAGTTATCGTTATTCAATGTGTATTTATTATTACTTTTATTATTGTGTGTTTTATTTTTCTATTATTTCTCTATTTTCTTTCTCTCTGCATTGTTGGGAAGGGCCCATAAGCATTTCACTGTTAGTCTACCCCTGTTGTTTACAAAGAATGTGACTAATACATTTGATTTGAGAATTTATTACTAATATTATTTTCAGAAGTGCAGGAGGAAGGGACATGATTTTCTGTTGGCCCATGCTTATGGGGCCTGAAGTTAATCTGTAGTTAGCAGACCTGGGTTCAAATACTATTTGAAATAGTTCAAATACTTTGAGCGTTTGCTCTAGCCTGTCTGAATTGCCATCTGGGCAGGATTTGCCATTTTGGGGACTATTATATTGTGCAATAAGCCAGGCAAGCTTAATCAAGCACAGATTTAAAGTATTTGAAATGAAATTGAATAGTATTTGAACCCAGGTCTGATCTTTAATTAGTAGTATTCATCTCTGGACCAAATACAAGCCTCACAATGACTCAGAAGGTGAATGACTGCCTGGATAGATGACTGCCTTCCTGGGTAGATAGATCCACTGATAGAGGCTGGCTGGCAGCAAGGAAGTTTACACTTACAGGTAAACCTTGCATGGTGACCAGAAAAAGTTTCAAGGTTAAAGTCTCTAATGATATGCCACAACACAATGACTAGGTTAAAGAGGAATGGCAATGTGACTCTTATGGTAGTTGGAGGTTATGATTAACAAAGACGGTGTGGAGAAATAACTTCTGCCTTATTCTCGAATTATGTAAATTGGCGTTGATACTCTGTCAGTGTATACATCTGCAGTCTTAGTGTCTGTAAAGCCAATTGTCTGTCTCAATCCCAGTATCTATTTATACTGAACAAAAATATAAAAGCAACATCTAACAATTTCAACAATTTTACTGAGTTATAGTTCATATAAGGAAATCAGTAAATCGAAATAAATGCAATAGGCCCCAATCTATGGATTTCACATGACTGGGCAGGGGCGCAGCCATGAGTGGACCTGGGAGGGCATAGGCCCACCCACTTGGGAGCCAGGCCCAGCCAATCAGAATTAGTTTTTCCCCACAAAAGGGCTTTATTACAGACAGAAATACTCCTCAATTTCGTCAGCTGTCCGGGTGGCTGGTCTCAGACGATCCCACAAGGTGAAGACGCCGTAAGTGGAGGTCCTGGGCTGGCGTGGTTACACGTGGTCTGCGGTTGTGAGGCCGGTTGGACATAATGCCAAATTCTCTAAAACGGCATTGGTAGAGAAATGAACATGCATTACACTGGCAACAGTTCTGGTGGACATTCCTGCATTCAGCATGCCAATTGCACGCTCCCTCAAAACTTGAGACATCGGTGACATTGTGTTGTGTGACAAAACTGCACATTTTAGAGTGGCCTTTTATTGTCCCCAGTACAACATGCACCTGTGTAATGATAATGCTGCTTAATCAGCTTCTTGATATGCCACACCTGTCAGGTGGATGGATTATCTTGGCAAAGGAGAAATGCTCACTAACAGGGATGTCAACAGATTTGCGCACAAAATTTGAGAGAAATAAGCTTTTTGTGTGCATCTGGAAAATTTCTGGGATCTTTTATTTCAGCTCATGAAACATGGGACCAACACTTTACATGTTGCGTTTATATTTTTGTTGAGTTTATATGCTTAGTAATACATTTTAAAAATCACAAAAATGTACCGTTGATAGAACACAGAGAGAGAGAGAGTTGTGGAGGTGGGAATGTTTACCGAAACTGTCGGCAAATAAAATACAATTTTATTTGTCACGTGCACCGAATACAACGGGTGTAGACTATCGTGAAATGCTTGCTTACGAGCCCTTCCCAACAATGTCTAGTTAAATCACAGTAATCATGTGTGCAGGGAGGAGTAACACTTATCTCTGATGAACTGTAATGGAGGTTGTCATACTGTACAGGTTGAGTGGTGCAGTAATAGGACAAAGTTGAGTTCTTCATGCACAGTCCATGCTAGGCTTAGTTCTTCATGCACAGTCCCTATTAGGCTTAGTTCTTCATGCACAGTCCATGTTTGGCTTAGTTCTTCATGCACAGTCCATATTAGGCTTAGTTCTTCATGCACAGTCCATGTTAGGCTTAGTTCTTCATGCACAGTCCCTATTAGGCTTAGTTCTTCATGCACAGTCCATGTTAGGCTTAGTTCTTCATGCACAGTCCCTATTAGGCTTAGTTCTTCATGCACAGTCCATGTTAGGCTTAGTTCTTCATGCACAGTCCATGATAGGCTTAGTTCTTCATGCACAGTCCATGTTAGGCTTATGCACTGCTTGTAAAAGCATTCTGTATGAACTCTGAATGCGTTAAGAAGTAAATATGTTGGTACCCTTTAAATAAAGTGTTACCTATTATTTGTACCCATCTTTTGAACTATTGCATGACATCACATGTTAAGTATATTTCACATAACGTAATCTGATGTTAGGTAAATAAACTTCAACCTGAAGCTGAACCCAGAGTGGCAGAGCACTAGGAGGTGAACAGGTGGACAGGAAATTAAAGGTGTTAATGTGGAAGTTAATATGAGACTTAATAACAGGAACAGCTCCAGGGCCTTTCTCTCTTTCTACAGCCACATGACTCCTGGGTTGTATTCATCAGGCACCAAACAGAAGAAACAGACTGAAACAGGGAGGGACTACCTACATGTGTCCAATAAGAAATGCTTGTTTTAGTTTTCTGTTGCAAAACGTTTTGCTGCAGTGTGTACTATTGAATACGACCCTGAGCTGCTGCTGTTGCTGCTAGGGTATTATTGTTTGAAAGGCTTCACAGGTAAACTTCCTACTTACCCAGAACCACCAGTAATTTATGTAGCTGTGAATGACTGGCAGGGCTAATAGCTCATATCTGCCTACGTGTATCTGACCTTGGCCGCTTTAGCCTGAAGACAAAAACACCCCAGGAGCAGCACGTGTTTCTAACAGCTGATTAGGGATAGTCTAATAACTGATGACAGCTAGGATACTTATCACAGGCTATATATTGCTATTAAATTGCTACAATATAGGACCTTCATTTTAGCCACAGTAGGAAAATAATCCTACAGCAACAGGAAATGTGAATTATTATCTGGATTGTAATTAATGGACATTTTTGCAGGGGTTGATACATTTCTCGTAGGGGAAAATCAAGTCTGAAATTTCAGAGTGGAACCTCAAATACACAAAATGTCTTGCATAGCATGAAAGTTATCCTGCAACAGGGTAATCAAATTAAAGCTGCAATATGTAACTTTTTGGGCTACCTGACCAAATTCCCATAGAAATGTAAGTTATAGATCTGTCATTCTCATTGAAAGCACATCTAAAAAGCGGTAGATCTGTTCTCGCTATTTCTATGCTTCCCTTCTTAAATTTCATTTTTGCGTCTTTTACTTTCGGTATTGTACACCAGCTTCAAACAGCTGAAAATACAATATTTTTGGTTATTGAAAATATATGTCTCAGTGGTTTAGATGGTACAATTATGCTCTACATTATAAATTGCTTGTTTTGTCACATCAACTGAAATTAGGCAAACTATTAGAATTTTAGCAACCAGGAAATGGCGTAGCGATTTCTGCATATTGCACCTTTAAGATCCTACATCTGTATATTGATTGTGCTAATGAAGTATGGCACGTTTCTCATAGGGAGACCCAGGTTCTCTGAATAGAGAGAGGAAAGCCTTGCCCATACGACCTACCTAGAAATAGGGGCCAATTTCATCAAACCTAAAAACCAGGTTTCAAGAACAATACAATAAAATACAATACTGTACATAACAACAGCACTATATGAATCCCTCTGGGAACCATGTCATCATGGGGGTCTCAGTTTAAGCTGATGTAACAGTGGTATGCCCTCCCTCCTGTCCCTTCACTTTGATCTTGATCTTGTTACGACAAGACAGCAAGGAAATGGACCTGGGCATAGCGGAGAGATCCGAAGGGCACAAGTAATAATACTAATGGTTGATAATGGTATAACAGATGATAGTGTCACGATCGTCGTATACAGAGGAGGACCAAGGCGCAGCGTGGAAGGTGAACATGCTTTTTATTAATGTTACACGAACAAAACAACAAACGATACGTGAAGTCCTACGGTACAAACACAAACCAAAAGGAACAAGATCCTACACCATACTGTGGGAAACAGGCTGACTAAGTATGGTTCCCAATCAGAGACAACAAGCAACAGCTGATTCACGTTGCCTCTGATTGAGAACCACACTGGCCAACATAGAAACACAATACTAGAACGAACACAAATGAAAACTCACACCCTGGCTCAACATACTAGAGTCCCCAGAGCCAGTGCGTGACAGATAGTCCAGATCCAGAGTCCAGACGGGGCAGTGGCATGGACAGGGTTGGGCAACAGGCTGTACAGGACAGTATGGTAGACTAGATGAGTTTCCCCGAACATGGCTGTCACTACAGTGGGGGAAAAAAGTATTTAGTCAGCCACCAATTGTGCAAGTTCTCCCACTTAAAAAGATGAGAGAGGCCTGTAATTTTCATCATAGGTACACGTCAACTATGACAGACAAAATTAGAAAATAAAATCCAGAAAATCACACCAGAAACAAAATTGTAGACCTGCACCAGGCTGGGAAGACTGAATCTGCAATAGGTAAGCAGCTTGGTTTGAAGAAATCAACTGTGGGAGCAATTATTAGGAAATGGAAGACATACAAGACCACTGATAATCTCCCTCGATCTGGGGCTCCACGCAAGATCTCACCCCGTGGGGTCAAAATTATCACAAGAACGGTGAGCAAAAATCCCAGAACCACACGGGGGGACCTAGTGAATGACCTGCAGAGAGCTGGGACCAAAGTAACAAAGCCTACCATCAGTAACACACTACGCCGCCAGGGACTCAAATCCTGCAGTGCCAGACGTGTCCCCCTGCTTAAGCCAGTACATGTCCAGGGCCGTCTGAAGTTTGCTAGAGTGCATTTGGATGATCCAGAAGAGGATTGGGAGAATGTCATATGGTCAGATGAAACCAAAATAGAAATTTTTGGTAAAAACTCAACATTTACATTTTAGTCATTTAGCAGACGCTCTTATCCAGAGCGACTTACAGTTAGTGAATACATTTTTTTTTTTTATACTTGCCCCCCGTGGGAATCAAACCCACAACCCTGGCATTGCAAACACCATGCTCTATCAACTGAGCTACATCCCTGCCGGCCATTCCCTCCCCTACCCTGGGCCAATTGTGCGCCGCCCATGAGTCTCCTGGTCGTGGCCGGCTGCGACAGAGCCTGGATTCAAACCAGGATCTCTAGTGGCACAGTTAGCACTGCGATGCAGTGCCTTAGACCACTGCGCCACTCAGGAGTACTCAACTCGTCGTGTTTGGAGGACAAAGAATGCTGAGTTGCATCCAAAGAACACCATACCTACTGTGAAGCATGGGGGTGGAAACATCATGCTTTGGGGCTGTTTTTCTGCAAAGGGACCAGGACGACTGATCCGTGTAAAGGAAAGAATGAATGGGGCCATGTATCGTGAGATTTTGAGTGAAAACCTCCTTCCATCAGCAAGGGCATTGAAGATGAAACGTGGCTGGGTCTTTCAGCATGACAATGATCCCAAACACACCACCCGGGCAACGAAGGAGTGGCTTTGTAAGAAGCATTTCAAGGTCCTGGAGTGGCCTAGCCTCCAGATCTCAACCCCATAGACAATCTTTGGAGGGAGTTGAAAGTCTGTGTTGCCCAGCGACAGCCCCAAAACATCACTGCTCTAGAGGAGATCTGCATGCAGAAATGGGCCAAAATACCAGCAACAGTGTGTGAAAACCTTGTGAAGACTTACAGAAAACGTTTGACCTGTGTCATTGCCAACAAAGGGTATATAACAAAGTATTGAGAAACTTTTGTTATTGACCAAATACTTATTTTCCACCATAATTTGCTAATAAATTAATTACAAATCCTACAATGTGATTTTCTGGATTTTATTTTCTCATTTTGTCTGTCATAGTTGACGTGTACCTATGATGAAAATTACAGGCCTCTCTCATTTTTTTAAGTGGGAGAACTTGCACAATTGGTGGCTGACTAAATAATTTTTTTCCCCACTGTAGATGAATAGCTATATGCACATAGCTATATCTATATTTATGATTTTGTGCTATATTGGAGAAAATTGGTAATAATAGTCAATATTTATTAGCAACTACAACTATTTATTTGTTGGTAATATGGTTATGGTTAGGGTTAAGGTTAGGGTCACAGTTAGGGGTTGGGTAATGTTTGGTCAAAGGATTTGTGACTAAAATAGAATAATATGTGATTGGTGCTTATCTTTCATCCTCTCTATCAGGATGGTGACCGGTCAGACGGGTCCATAGTAGCAGAACTAGATCTACAGATAACCTGGGAGAGAGAGAGAGAGAGAGAGAGAGAGAGAGAGAGAGAGAGAGAGAGAGAGAGAGAGAGAGAGAGAGAGAGAGAGAGAGAAGCCCCGTTTATACGTGGTCCAGCATGCGTCCTTTGTCTTGATCTTGTTCACATTCTGATTGTACCCACATTTTCAGATCTTTCTGACCACCTCCGGATATCAACATATCTAATTAGATGGTCAAACCATTTATATCATCATTATACCTGTCTCTAAAATCATTGACAGGTAGCACCATTGACTTAACCATTGACTTGGCATCAATAATTGTCTTAAAATAAATAAGTGCATATTATTTTGAAAGAATATCTGTCAAATAATCAGCATACGTCCTACCTATTCTTTGCTCTGACTAAATTTGGGCTAGGTGACAACTTTATATAATGGGTTAAGGTTTTATATGATGACCCTCAGGCTGCTGTCCTTACTAATGGGCTAAGTTCAAATAGCTTCTCCACATATTGCCATATCTTCAATTTAAGCCTGCTAGAAAGTGTGTGCCCTCAGGCCTGGAGGGAAGCAAAAGCCCCCTTTACTGGCTCAAATAGCTGACCAATCAGCCTGTTACCAACCCTTAGTAAAGTTTTGGAAAGAATGGTGTTTGACCAGATACAATGCTATTTTACAGTAAACAAATTGACTACAGACTTTCAGCATGCTTGTAGGGAAGGACATTCAACAAACACAGCACTTACACAAATGACTGATGATTGGCTGAGAGAAAT
The DNA here is from genome assembly GCF_020615455.1 of Coregonus clupeaformis. Taxonomy (NCBI): domain Eukaryota; kingdom Metazoa; phylum Chordata; class Actinopteri; order Salmoniformes; family Salmonidae; genus Coregonus; species Coregonus clupeaformis. The sequence goes on along the minus strand of NC_059220.1, from coordinate 61,239,212 downwards.
TGATGATAAAAAGATTGTGGGGGGTGTTTTGTTAGACTTCAGTGCGGCTTTTGACATTATCGATCATAGTCTGCTGCTGGAAAAACTGATGTGTTATGGCTTTACACCCCCTGCTATATTGTGGATAAAGATTTACCTGTCTAACAGAACACAGAGGGTGTTATTTAATGGAAGCCTCTCCAACATAATCCAGGTAGAATCAGGAATTCCCCTGGGCAGCTGTCTAGGCCCCTTACTTTTTTCTATCTTTACTAAAGACATGCCACTGGCATTGAGTAAAACCAGTTTGTCTATGTATGCGGATGACTCAACGCTATACAAGTCAGCTACCACAGCGACTGAAATGACAGCAACACTTAACAAACAGCTGCAGTTAGTTTGAGAATGGCTGGCAATGAATAAGTTAGTCCTAAATATTTCAAAAACTAAAAGCATTGTATTTGGGACAAATCATTCACTAAACCCTAAACCTCAACTAAATCTTGTAATAAATAATGTGGAGATTGAACAAGTTGAGGTGACTAAACTGCTTGGTGTAACTCTGGATTGTAAACTGTCATGGTCAAAACATATTGATACAACAGTAGCTAAGATGGGGAGAAGTCTGTCCATAATAAAGTGCTGCTCTACCATCTTAACAGCACTATCAACAAGGCAAGTCCTGGACTACTGTTCAGTAGTGTGGTCAGGAAAATTGCAATTGGCTCAGAACAGGGCAGCACGGCTGGCCCTTGGATGTACACAGAGAGCAAACATTAATAATATGCATGTCAATCTCTCCTTGCTCTGTCACGCCCTGAGCTAGAGAACTCTTGTTGGTTGGGTCAGGGTGTGAGTTTCAGTTGAGATCTATGTATTGTATATCTATGTTTAGATCTAGTTTGTATTTCTATGTTTGGCCGGGTGTGATTCCCAATCAGAGGCAGCTGTCGCTCGTTGTCTCTGATTGGGGATCATACTTAGGTAGCCTGGTTGCCTACCTTAGTTGTGGGATCTTGTTTGTGTTCCTGATAGGCTTGTGGTGTTAGCCCTTAGGACCTTCACGGTTACGTTGCTTTTGTTGTTTTGTCGAATGTTTATTCGTTCTAATAAACATGTACGCATACCACGCTGCACCTTGGTCTGACCCGTCTCTCAACGACCGTGACAGGCTCATAGTAGAGGAGAGATTGACTTCATCACTACTTGCATTTGTGAGAGGTATTGACATGTTGAAAGCACCGAGCTGTCTGTTTAAATTATTAGCACACAGCTCAGACACCCATGCATACCCCACAAGACATGCCACCAGAGGTCTCTTCACAGTCCCCAAGTCCAGAACAGACTATGGGAGGCGCACAGTACTACATAGAGCCATGACTACATGTAACTCTATTCCATATCAGGCAAGCAGTAGAATCAGATTTAAAAACATACAAATACACCTTATGGAACAGCGGGGACTGTGAAGCAACACAAACATAGGCACAGACACACGCATACACACATGATAACATACGCACTATACACACACGTACACATGGATTTTGTGTTGTAGATATGTGGTAGTGGAGTATGGTCCTGAGGGCACACACTTAGTGTGTTGTGAGTTCTGTAATGAATGTATTGTAATGTTTTTTTAAATTGTATAACTGCAACTTAATTTTGCAGGACCATAATAAATACAAATACAAATACACCGAGGTACCAGACAGGGCTGTTCTTTGTCCTCTCTCCTATTTGTGCTCGCTATGAAACCACTGACCGAGGCCATCAGAGTAACGCCTGCTATACAGGGTCTGCTCATTGGTGACGTTCATCATAAAATAAGTTTGTGTGCTGATGATGTTTTGATATTCATCTCTAGCCCCGAGACTTCAATTACATCTCTTGTTAATATTATTGAATTATTCAGTGAATTCTCAGGCTACAAGATTAATTGAACTAAATCAGAGGCAATGCCACTTGATAGTCTTAGCTCTGTACCTACTACCTCTCCCCCCTTTCCTTTTAAATGGTCTCCCTCAGGCTTTACGTATCTGGGTATGTTCGTAACTCCTAAATTCCAGCAAACGTACAAAGCCAATTTTGTTCCTTTATTTGATACATTAAGACAGGATCTGGAGCGCTGGAATTCTCTTCCGATTTCATGGTTGGGTAGAATATCCCTCTTGAAAATTAACATTTTAACTAGACTACTTTACTCAATCCAAATGATCCCAGTCTTACCTTCCAATAAGGTGATAATACATTTAAATGGCTGGTTAAGTTCCTTCATATGGAGTAAACGCAAGCCAAGACTGAAGATGGCAATATTGCAGCTGCCAAGTTTTATGGGGGGCTTGGATCTGCCCAGTATTAGGTTTTATAAGTGGTGTTCCCACTAATGTTATATTTCTGACTGGATCACACATGATGACTCCTCTATTTGGTTAAACATTGAGACTTCTTTTTCAAAAATATCCCTTGCAGGATCTTTTATTTTTCAGAAGCTTCAAGTCTGTAAAAGATTACTGCAATAATCCCATTACACTTAATACACTCAAAGCATGGAGTGTCAGAGAGACAGACTGACAGACAGACAGCAGAGGAGAAATGGTTTGATGTGTCCCTGGTAGCAGGATGATGTGGAGCTGCTGTGTGCTCAGACCAGACCACATCACACCAGACCAGACGGTCACTCTGTCTCTCTACTTCAACTCCATTTTATTCAATCATATTCAATCATCATTTTGGCATAATATATAATAATAAATAATATATGCCATTCAGCAGATGTTTGTATCCGAAGCATAGTGCTTGCATACATTTTTCTTATTGGTGACCCCAGCGGGAATAGTGTTTGTTTATTCAGCCAAAGCAACATTGGGATGAACGGTATGAGGTTACCGTAGTATGAGAAAAACTCTCCTTCATCATAGGTTGGTCCACTCAATCCTCATGGTTTTAGTCGATATATCAGTAATACATCAATCACGTCAATGTTAGTATTCAAGACTACAAGTGATTGAATAGATGTGTGAATTGTTTTATCATATATTTTGTAGACACAGGAAGCATTAATAATATAAGTAAACTATAGATTTTTTTAAAATAAAGAATTTTTTATTTGACATGATTTATTCCAACAGCAATGAGTTGGCTCTTCCTCTGGCTCTGAGCAACAGGTGAGTAGATACACGTCATCTGTCATCATGACATATGCACGCACACATACGCGCATGAACACACACACACACACGTGCACACACACATACACACACAAGCACGTGCACACACACACATGCAAATATTTCTAAACAAAGGCACGTAAACCCATAGGTCACAGTAAGGCAGATTCACAGCACTGAGATGAACATTCTGAGATGAACATTCTGTTTCCGTCTGGGTGAGGGCTCTCTCCTCCATTCCTAGGGGTTAGGAGGAGTGAGGAAGAATGAGGAGGACGGTGAAGAGGAGTGAGAATGGGTGAGGAGGAGGAAGGGTGAGTAGATAAAGGAGAGGAAGGAGGGGGTAGGAAGCGTGAGGAGGGGTGAGAGAGGTAGTCTTGTGCAAGGGAGGAGGGGTGAGGAGGGGTGAGGCGTGTGCAGGGGATGAGGGGAGAGGAAGAGTGAGGCGTGTGCAGGGGATGAGGGGAGAGGAAGTGTGAGGCGTGTGCAGGGGATGAGGGGAGAGGAAGTGTGAGGCGTGTGCAGGGGATGAGGGGAGAGGAAGAGTGAGGCGTGTACAGGGGAGAGGAAGAGTGAGGCGTGTACAGGGGAGAGGAAGAGTGAGGCGTGTGCAGGGGATGAGGGGAGAGGAAGAGTGAGGCGTGTGCAGGGGATGAGGGGAGAGGAAGAGTGAGGCGTGTGCAGGAGATGAGGGGAGAGGAAGAGTGAGGCGTGTGCAGGGGATGAGGGGAGAGGAAGAGTGAGGCGTGTGCAGGGGATGAGGGGAGAGGAAGAGTGAGGCGTGTGCAGAGGATGAGGGGAGAGGAAGAGTGAGGCGTGTGCAGGGGATGAGGGGAGAGGAAGAGTGAGCCGTGTGCAGGGGATGAGGGGAGAGGAAGAGTGAGGCGTGTGCAGGAGATGAGGGGAGAGGAAGAGTGAGGCATATGCGGTGTGGATAAACACTCCTCTGCCATCATCATCCCAGTAACCTTTCCCTCAGCAGACAGCCAGTGACACACTCTCCCAATGTTAAAAACCTTTGTCTCAGAGATGACAGCCTTCTCTCCCCTTTACCTCCTCTCCTCTCCTCTCCTCTCCTCTCCTCTCTCCTCTCCTCTCCTCTCCTCTCCTCTCCTCTCCTCTCCTCTCCTCTCCTCTCCTCTCCTCTCCTCTCCTCTCCTCTCCTCTCCTATCAACATGTACAGATTAATCACAGTTTAGACATAGTATCTCTCTGTCAGGTCAATAGGTTTACAAAACAACATGACACACAAGTAATGCACTAGTCATCACCATTATCATCATTATCATCATCATCATCATTCTTATGTTATCATCATTATCATCATTATCATCATCATCAATGTTATCATCAGTATCATCATCATCATCAATGGTATCATCATCATTATCATCATCATTATCATCATTGTCGTTCATCATCATCATCATCAATGTCATCATCATCATAATCGATGTCATCATCATTATCACCATCATCATCATCATCATTATCATCATCAATGTCATCATCATCATCATTATCAATGTCATCATCATCATCCTCCTTCTCCTCCTCATCTTCGCCATCATCATCATCATCATCAACATTATTAACATCATCAGTTTGAAACTGAGAACAATGTTGGTCAGTCAATATCAGTCTTACTGTAATATAAGTCTTGTTCTATAGGACCGTCCTAAATTAACTACACAGAAATCCATTAGGATGACAGGCAGACAGCACTTCGATGGTTGATTAGCTCCTGGTATGGTATCCTTGTATTACCCTGTTTCCGTCCGTACATTGTTGTGTTGTGTAGAGCAGAGCCATGTGAAAGATTTGTTCCCCTCCTCCATGTTACTCCTGTCTGAATCAGGATCAGTCCTTTCTCATCTTTCTCCAAATGAATCACTAGATGGGTGGTTTTCCCTGAGACCTCCATCTTGCCACGGGCATGGTTCTCTGTGGCCTCTCTAACCAGGCTCAATACCAACTCACATGTTACCCAGGTGGAAAGCATTGTCTTTCCACAGGTGGCATCAGTCCTACGTGACGCTATAGTCCCTTCGAACGACGAAAGTCACGCCGACGTAAGACAATGAGCTGGACAGAGTTTCAGTAAGAGCTCACAGACACAGCTTCAGCTTCAGTTCATTCATCACAGTTTTCTGGGGCTGGGTGCGATCAAATGTGTCTGTGGTGTGTGTGTGTTGTGCGTGCATGAATGGGTACGCGTTCCTGTGTGCATGCTTGTGTACGTGCATACGTGCCTCTGCAATCTGTGTATGTGATGTGTGTATCCTTCTATGTTAGGTCAGTGCGTATTCAAACGTCCCTTTCTCCAGCCCCTCTATCCCATCAGACCAGTTGGAGGAGGGCATGCTGCTGTAGGGGTCCAGAAGGATCCTGAAACACCTGACTATGAGCAGGCCCAGGACCAGCAGCAACATACCTATGAAGGCAAATGCTGCCTTCTGCTCCGACAGGATCAAGGAGTTGAGCAGCATCTCATTGTCACTCATAGCAGTCGGGGAGTGGTTGTAGTGGAGGCTACACATGGGTGGTGTTCACTAGCACCGAACTGAAGAAAACGGACTGAAACAGGGAGGGACTACCTGGACTTGTCCAATGAGAAACGCTTGTTTTTGTTTTCCATTTTGCTACAGTGTGCACTAATGAATATGACCCTGGTGAACACACACTCATAGCAGGAAGCTAGCTGCACATGGTGAACACACCCAGACGCATCATCTTAGCTCTGGTAGGTTTAGACGGGGAGAAGCCTGCATGCTACCTGGAGAGAGAGAGAGAGAGAGAGAGAGAGAGAGAGAGAGAGAGAGAGAGAGAGAGAGAGAGAGAGAGAGAGAGAGAGAGAGAGAGAGAGAGAGAGAGAGAAGCGGTTTGGTGCTGTGTTGGAGTCGTTTACCTTAGATTGTTCACTGTATATCTGCATGTTTTGTCATAAAAGGATCCCATAAGGAGATGTAATTCCTGTACTGTTAAAAATTTACTATAACATACAATTTAATATAAATAATTTACAATGGCAACTGTACGTATAGAAACCACCCAATGGACATCCATATGATTCAACTGCATGAAATGAAACATTAATAGATAGTCATCTATAAATAGCTCCTCTGTAAAACATCCACACGCTCCAGCTTCTCTGTTCATCGTACACATAACTGAAGTCGGCAGACTGCTAACATGGACATACACACCAGAGAGACAGAGCGAGAGAGAAAGACAGACAGAGGCAACAATCCAACGTTCAGTCATGACATCAAAAACACACAGTCCGCACAACAATAACATACGGTTCAAAGCCTATGTCGAATTCAATCAGACTTATTCTCCGTTGATACCGTAACTAAATGAAAATGCATCATAAACCATATAAGCAATAGGATATCAAACAAAAACCTGACATCACACATGCATTGTGATACATAATATAATAAGGAGAAAGCCTCTGTACCTGTTGCTTTTTGTGAGTAGCAGCCGGCCAGACGGTGTAATCTCATCACAAAAGGAGGTGATGGAGACTGACAACACATGATAACAGAAAGGAGATGGTTCTAGAGAAAAGACAGATCAGTCCTCATTCCTCACAGACCTCTCATACGATACGATACCAACATTAGCCTCTGCTCTCTCTGCCTTGGGTATGACTGAGCAGCAGGTGGCAAGAGAGAGGGGTGGGGGGAGAGGGAGAGTGAGCGAGAGAGAGGAGAGAGAGAAGATAGTGGGAGAGAGGGAGAGATGAGAGAATGAGAAAGAGAGATGTGAGAGAGGGAATAGAGGGAGGAAGAGAGGGAGAGAGAGTGTAAGAGAACGAGAGTTCGAGTGAGAAAGAGAGAGAGGGGGAGAAAATGAGAGAGACAGCGGGAGAGAGAGGGAGAGAGAAAAGGAGATGTTGACAGATGATGTGATGTTGACAGACTATGTGATGTTGACAGATAATGTGATGTTGACAGATGATGTGATGTTGACAGATGATGTGATGTTGACAGACAATGTGATGTTGACAGATGATGTGATGTGGTTGGGTAGAGAAGAGGAAGGCAGCAGAAGGCTCACTGTCGTGACATTCTTTCCGACCTGTTGCTGCTGTTTCTGTTTCTGTCTCTACTAGAGAACTGCTGTTTCCTAGAGCACGCTGCGCAGACACACACAGCCCTCCCTCCCTCCGCCCATCCCTCCATCAATCTATCTCTCCATCCATAGTCCTCTCATTAGATACACAAGACTAACCCCCATCAGCTGGTCAGATGGCTCAGCGTCAGGGAGAGAGAGAGAGAGAGAGAGAGAGAGAGAGAGAGAGAGAGAGAGAGAGAGAGAGAGAGAGAGAGAGAGAGAGAGAGAGAGAGAGAGAGACAGGGACAGAGACAGAGACAGAGACAGAGACAGAGACAGAGAGAGAAATCACTGTTATTGTGGTCAGATTCCCAGCAGCTCTCGCTTCTCTTCTCACATTCCCTCGTTCGCTGCCTCCTCCTCCTCCTGCTCCTCCTCCTCCTACTCTTCATTATCATTCTGTCTCTCTCCCTCCAAAAGCACGCTCCCCATTCCTGCTGCATAGCAACCATTTGTTAGTCTCACATAGCCAGTCAGTCTGCTGTTTCTCTCTCTCTCTCTTTCTCTCTCTCACACAGACACAGACACACACACAACACACACACATCCCTCCCTCTGCTGCACAAGTACTGGGGCTGCAGAACACAGCAACAACCCTCCTCTTTCTCCACCACCGCTTCTTCCCCCTCCTTCTCTTCTTCATCCTTCTCCTCTTCCCCTCCTTCTCCTCTTCCCCCTCCTTCTCCTCTTCCCCCTCCTTCTCCTCTTCCCCCTCCTTCTCTTCTTCATCCTTCTCCTCTTCCCCGTCTTCTCCTCTTCCCCTCCTTCTCCTCTTCCCCTCCTTTTCCTCTTCCCCCTCCTTTTCCTCTTCCCCCTCCTTCTCCTCTTCCCCCTCCTTCTCCTCTTCCCCCTCCTTCTCCTCTTCCCCTCCTTCTCCTCTTCATCATCCTTCTCCTCTTCATCATCCTTCTCCTCTTCCCCGTCTTCTCCTCTTCCCCCTCCTTCTCCTCTTCCCCTCCTTCTCCTCTTCCCCTCCTTCTCCTCTTCATCATCATTCTCCTCTTCATCATCATTCTCCTCTTCCCCCTCCTTCTCCTCTTCATCATCCTTCTCCTCTTCATCATACTGCTCCTCTTCCCCCTCCTTCTCCTCTTCATCATCATTCTCCTCTTCATCATCATTCTCCTCTTCATCATCCTTCTCCTCTTCCCCATCCTTCTCCTCTTCCCCATCCTTCTCCTCTTCCCCCTCCTTCTCCTCTTCATCCCTCTCCTCTTCCCCCTCCTTCTCCTCTTCTCCATCCTTCTCCTCTTCATCATCAGTCTCCTCTTCATCATCCTTCTCCTCTTCCCCCTCCTTCTCCTCTTCTCCATCCTTCTCCTCTTCATCATCAGTCTCCTCTTCATCATCCTTCTCCTCTTCCCCCTCCTTCTCCTCTTCATCATCCTTCTCCTCTTCATCCTCCTTCTCCTCCTCTTCATCATCCTTCTCCTCTTCCCCCTCCTCCTCTTCATCCCTCTTCTTTCTTTTTATTTTCTAGATCAAAATATGAGGAATGTGATGGTTTTGGCTGCAGGCCCCTCCAGCTTCTGATCTCTGTAGGTGCTGCTCTGTTAATGCTGCAGGGTATACTGCTACACTATAAGGCCATATTCACCCTGTAGGTATACTGCTACACTATAAGGCCATATTCACCCTGTAGGTATACTGCTACACTATAAGGCCATATTCACCCTGTAGGTATGCTGCTACACTATAAGGCCATATTCACCCTGTAGGTATACTGCTACACTATAAGGCCATATTCACCCTGTAGGTATACTGCTACACTATAAGGCCATATTCACCCTGTAGGTATACTGCTACACTATAAGGCCATATTCACCCTGTAGGTATGCTGCTACACTATAAGGCCATATTCACCCTGTAGGTATGCAGCTACACTATACGGCCATATTCACCCTGTAGGTATGCTGCTACACTATAAGGCCATATTCACCCTGTAGGTATACTGCTACACTATAAGGCCGTATTCACTCTGTAGGTATACTGCTACACTATAAGGCCATATTCACCCTGTAGGTATGCTGCTACACTATAAGGCCATATTCACCCTGGAGGTATGCTGCTACACTATAAGGCCATATTCACCCTGTAGGTATACTGCTACACTATAAGGCCATATTCACCCTGTAGGTATACTGCTACACTATAAGGCCATATTCACCCTGTAGGAATGCTGCTACACTATAAGGCCATATTCACCCTGTAGGTATGCTGCTACACTATAAGGCCATATTCACCCTGTAGGTATACTGCTACACTATAAGGCCATATTCACTCTGTAGGTATGCTGCTACACTATAAGGCCGTATTCACTCTGTAGGTATACTGCTACATATGCCAATCTCCACCCCAATGGGTTTTATAGTATAATTGGTGCTGCTGTTGGCGGGCTGATAATTGAAACAGCTCATCTACTTAAACACACATTACCAGATACTGCCTGACTGGACAGAGGGATGGTGGGATGTAGGAATGGAGGGATGGCGGATGGAGGGATTAATTGATGAAGGGATGGCAAGATGGAGGAACAGGGGGATGGAGGGATAGAGGGATGGGCTTTTAAAGGAACCCTGCTGCTTGTTTACTCAGAATAGAATCACTGTTATCAGATTTGTCGTCTGGAATGTGCTTCACCCACAAGTTAATCTGTGACATTAGAAGTGACAGCCATCTTGAAATGTCTAGCTAACACATACAGTTGAAGTCGGAAGTTTACATACACTTAGGTTGGAGTCATTATAACGTGTTTTTCAACCACTCCACAAATGTCTTGTTAACAAACTATCGTTTTGGCAAGTCGGTTAGGACATCTACTTTGTGCATGACACAAGTCATTTTTCCAACAATTGTTTACAGACAGATTATTTCACTTATAATTCACTGTTTCACAATTACAGTGGGTCAGAAGTTTACATACACTAAGTTGACTGTGCCTTTAAACAGCTTGGAAAATTCCAGAAAATGATGTCATGGCTTTAGAAGCTTCTGATAGGCTAATTGACATCATTTTAGTCAACTGGAGGTGTACCTGTGGATGTATTTCAAGGCCTACCTCTTTGCTTGACATTATGGGAAAATCAAAAGAAATCAGCCAAGACCTCAGAAAAGAAATTGTAGACCTCCACAAGTCTGGTTCATCCATTGGGAGCAATTTCCAAATGCCTGAAGGTACCACGTTCATCTGTACAAACAATAGTACGCAAGTATAAACACCATGGGACCACGCAGCCGCCATACCACTCAGGAAGGAGACGCGTTCTGTCTCCTAGAGATGAACGTACTTTGGTGCGAAAAGTGCAAATCAATCCCAGAACAACAGCAAAGGACCTTGTGAAGATGCTGGAGGAAACAGGTACAAAAGTATCTATATCCACAGTAAAACGAGTCCTATATCGACATAACCTGAAAGGCCGCTCAGCAAGGAAGAAGCCACTGCTCCAAAACCATAACAAAGTCAGACTACGATTTGCAACTGCACATGGGGACAAAGATCGTGCTTTTTGGAGAAATGTCCTCTGGTCTGATAAAACAAAAATCGAACTGTTTGGCCATAATGACCATCGTTATGTTTGGAGGATAAAGGGAAATGCTTGAAAGCCGGAGAACACCATCCCAACCGTGAAGCACGGGGGTGGCAGCATCATGCTGTGGGGGTGCTTTGCTGCAGGAGGGACTGGTGCACTTCAAAAATAGATGGCATCATACGAGGAAGGAAAATTATGTGGATATATTGAAGCAACATCTCAAGACATCAGTCAGGAAGTTAAAGCTTGGTCGCAAATGGGTCTTCCAAATGGACAAAGACCCCAAGCATACTTCCAAAGTTGTGGTAAAATGGTTTAAGGACAACAAAGTCCAGGTATTGGAGTGGCCATCACAAAGCCCTGTCCTCAATCCTATAGAACATTTGTGGGCAGAACTGAAAAAGCATGTGCGAGCAAGGAGGCCTACAAACCTGACTCAGTTACACCAGCTCTGTCAGGAGGAATGGGCCAACATTCACCCAACTTATTGTGGGAAGCTTGTGGAAGGCTACCCAAAACGTTTGACCCAAGTTAAACAATTTAATAGCAATGCTACCAAATACTAATTGAGTGTATGTAAACTTCTGACCCACTGGGAATGTGATGAAAGAAGCTGAAATAAATCATTCTCTCTACTATTATTCTGAAATAAAGTGGTGATCCTAACTGACCTAAGACAGGACATTTTTACGAGGATTAAATGTCAGGAATTGTGAAAAACTGAGTTTAAATGTATTTGGCTAAGGTGTATGTAAACTTCCGACTTCAACTGTACATACTATACTTACCCAGAGTTTGTGTCATTGTCATAGTTTATAATAGATATGACTGAGATGGTATTTAGAAAGAGTGTATTTATTCTGATGGTTAAAACACCAGAGGATCATCTCAGTTGTCCTTGAGGAAATCATAACTCCCCCTTTCTGAATATTAATGGTAATGAATGGGCCTGGATGAACTGAGATTATAGAGCACTCTGCTGTTTAATAGGCTCTGTCTGTTATGTTTCTCCTACATTATATGAGCACAACTTTAATCCACTCTGATAGTATCTGACCCTGTGTGGGGGTGTGTGTGGGTACCTGTGCATGCATACAGTATGTGTGTGATTTGTGTGTGAACTTTATATATCTGACCCTGATAAGTTATTAGAGTACAAAGGAGAGCAGGAGAGAGAGAGAGAGAGAGAGAAAACAAACAAAACAAAACAAAACAAAGGCAAAGTCTTCTCTTGCTTTGTTGATTTCAAAAAAGCTTCCGACTCAATTTGGCATAAGGGCCTGCTATACAAATTGAAAGTGGTTTTGGGGGGAAAACATACGACATCATAAAATTAATGTACACAAACAACAAGTGTGCGGTTAAATTTGGCAAAAAACACACACATTTCTTTGAACAGGGCCGGGGGGTGAGACAGGGATGCAGCTTAAGCCCTACCCTCTTCAACATATATATCAACGAATTGGAGAGGACACTAGAACAGTCTGCAGCACCTGGCTTCACCCTACAAGAATCTGAAGTCAAATGTTTACTGTTTGCTGATGATCTGGTGCTTCTGTCCCCAACCAAGGAGGGCCTACAGCAGCACCTAGATCTTCTGCACAGATTCTGTCAGACCTGGGCCCTGACAGTAAATCTCAGTAAGACAAAAATAATGGTGTTCCAAAAAAGGTCCAGTTGCCAGGACCACGAATACAAATTCCATCTAGACAACGTTGCCCTAGAGCACACAAAAAAACGATACATACCTCGGCCTAAACATCAGCGCCACAGGTAACTTCCACAAAGCTGTGAACAATCTGAGAGACAAGGCAAGAAGGGACTTCTATGCCATCAAAAGGAACATAAAATCGACATACCAATTAGGATCTAGCTAAAAATACTTGAATCAGTTATAGAACCCATTGCCCTTTATGGTTGTGAGGTCTGGGGTCCGCTCACCAACCAAGAATTCACAAAATGGGACAAACACCAAATTGAGACTCTGCATGCAGAATTCTGCAAAAACATCCTCCGTGTACAATGTAAAACACCAAATAATGCATGCAGAGCAGAATTAGGACGATACCCACTAATTATCAAAATCTAGAAAAGAGACGTTAAATTCTACTACCACCTAAAAGGAAGCGATTCCCAAACCTTCCATAACAAAGCCATCACCTACAGAGAAATTAACCTGGAGAAGAGCCCCCTATGCAAGCTGGTCCTGGGGCTCTGTTCACAAACACAAACAGACCCCACAGAGCCCCAGGACAGCAACACAATTAGACCCAACCAAATCATGAGAAAACAAAAAGATAATTACTTTACACATTTGAATGAATTTCCAAAAACAGAGCAAACTAGAATGTTATTTGGCCTTAAACAGAGAGTACACAGTGGCAGAATACCTGACCACTGTGACTGACCCAAAATTAAGGAAATCTTTGACTATGTACAGACTCAGTGAGCATAGCCTTGCTATTGAGAAAGGCCGCCGCAGGCAGACCTGGCTCTCAAGAGAAGAAAGGCTATGTGCACACTGCCCACAAAATGAGGTGGAAACTGAGCTGCACTTCCTAACTTCCTGCCAAATGTATGACCATATTAGAGACACATATTTCCCTCAGATTACACAGACCCACAAAGAATTCGAAAACAAATCTAATTTTGATGATAAACTCCCATATCTATTGGGCGAGGGAGGTGAGGGCTCTGGGAGTGTGGTGCCAGGAAAATAACCTCTCACTCAACATCAACAAAACAAAGGAGATGACTTCAGGAAACAGCAGAGGGTGCACCCCCCTATCCACATCGACGGGACTGCAGTGGAGAAGGTGGAAAGCTTCAAGTTCCTTGGCGTACACATCATCGACAAACTGAAATGGTCCACCCACGCAGACAGTGTGGTGAAGAAGGTGCAACAGAGCCTCTTCAACCTCAGGAGGCTGAAGAAATTTGGCTTGGCACCTAAAACCCTCACAAACTTTTACAGATGCACAATTGAGAGCATCCTGTCGGGCTGTATCACCGCCTGGTACGGCAACTGCACCGCCCGCAACCACAGGGTTGCGGTCTGCCGAACGCATTACCGGGGGCAAACTACCCGCCCTCCAAGACACATACAGCACCCGATGTCACAGGAAGGCCAAAAAGATCATCAAGGACGTCAACCACTGCCTGTTCACCCCGCTATCATCCAGAAGGCGAGGTCAGTACAGGTGCATCAAAGCTGGGACCGAGAGAATGAAAAACAGCTTCTATCTCAAGGCCATCAGACTGTTAAATAGCCATCACTAGCACATTAGAGGCTGCTGCTGCCTATTGAAATCACTGGCCACTTTAAGAAACACTAGTCACTTAACATACGTTTCCCATGCCAATAAAGCCCTTAAATTGAAATTGAATTGAGAGAGGGAGAGAGAGAGAGAGAGAGAGAGAGAGAGAGAGAGAGAGAGAGAGAGAGAGAGAGAGAGAGAGAGAGAGAGAGAGATGGGGCATACTGTGAGTACAAAGGAGAGCAGGAGAGAGAGACAGAGAGAGAGAGAGAGAGAGACAGAGAGAGAGAGAGAGAGAGAGAGAGAGAGAGAGAGACAGAGAGAGAGAGTGAGAGAGAGAGAGAGAGAGAGAGAGAGAGAGAGAGAGAGAGAGAGAGAGAGAGAGAGAGAGAGAGAGAGAGAGAGAGAGAGAGAGACAGACAGACAGAGACAGAGACAGAGAGAGAGAGAGAGAGAGAGACATGCTGAGAGAATGTGCTCTCACTCAACTTTAACCTAGTAAATTACCTTTGGGGCTTGAGTAGGCTACTGTATTCACATCCTCAATCTGGTGTGTGACCAAAGCTTTACTGCTGTTCCCGTTTTAAGATGTCATTTTTCGACTTTCACTGCATATTGTAGCCTACTCCAGGAAAGTCCAATCCAGAAGTAATTACAATAAAACATTAGTAGATTGAGATTTGATCGTGCCAGACACCTTTGCAGAATGAGCAGATATTATATATACTGTATGCACACATAGCATATTATCAGCAGTGGAAATATTGGGTTGTCATCGACGAGATTAATCTCATAATCAGTAGAAGATACACTATATATACAAAGGTATGTGGGTACCCCTTCAAATTAATGGATTTGGCTATTTCAGTTACACCCGTTGCTGACAGGTGTAGATAATCAAGCACACCGCCATGCAATCTCCATAGACAAACATTGGCAGTAGAATGGCCTTACTGAAGAGCTCAGTGACTATCAACGTGGCACTGTCATAGGATGCCAATTTTCCAACAAGTCAGTTCGTCAAATTTCTGCCCTACTAGAGCTTCCCCGGTCAACTGTAAGTGCTGTTATTGTGAAGTGGAAACGTCTAGGAGCAACAACGGCTCAGCCGCGAAGTGGTAAACCACACAAGCTCACAGAACGGGACCACCGAGTGCGGAAGCAACGTCAGCACAACAACTGTTAGTCGGGAGCTTCATGAAATGGGTTTCCATGGCCGCGCAGCCGCACACAAGCCTAAGATCACCATGCGCAATGACAAGCGTCGGCTGGAGTGGTGTAAATCTCGCTGTCATTGGAGCAGTGGAAACACATTCTCTGGAGTGATTAATCACGCTTCACCACCTGGCAGTCCGACTTACAAATCTGGGTTTGGCAAATGCCAGGAGAATGCTACCTGCCCGAACATATAGTGCCAACTGTAAAGTTTGGTGGAGGAGGAATAATGGTCTGGGGCTGTTTTTCATTGTTCGGGCTAGGCCCCTTAGTTCCAGTGAAGGGAAATCTTAACTCATACAATGCATACAATGACATTCTAGACAATTCTGTGATTCCAACTTTGTGGCAACAGTTTGGGGAAGGCCCTTTCCAGTTTCTAATCGTATACTATCCACGTTGTGAGCGTCACATGTTGCATTTATATTTTGCTCAGCGGGCCATATGTTTGACACCCCTGCTTTAGCCCCTCTGCGTCTCTCTCTCTCTCTCTCTCTCTCTCTCTCTCTCTCTCTTTCTCTCTCTCCCTTCCTTTTCTCCAGTTTTCTAGAGCTGTGTCATTAGACTATATTCCCGAAAGGGCAGCAGTATCTTCCTTAATTCTCCCTCGAGACATTCTGATGTTTTTCATGATGAATGTAATCACATCATTCTCTGGCCTGTGTCCCGTTGGGCCATTACAGAGAACCCTGGGGTAATGGTTATTTGGTTATTGACTTACAGAGACAGAGACATTAGGAACAGAGACGCAGTCTGCACTCTCTCCAATCAGAGCCCTGTTGCTGAGACATCTTTATTAGGCTGACTGGTGTTATATCTGCAAAATACTGCCACACCCCTCATGCTCCTCTCTGACCACTTACATTTACATTATTCTACAGTGGGCCTTCAGTGGTATCACTTCACTGTTATTAGTGTATGTACAAGGTACATTACACAAGTCACATTCAGACCTCAAAAAGCATATTGCTACTGTGAGAAGTGTCAGTGTCACTGAATGTACCTGATCAGGGCCGGACTACCGCATTTAGGGCCCCAGGGCAGCTACCTCCTTTTTCTTTAGGAAAACATATTTTTGGGGTAAAACAGATAACTTCCTGCATTTCAACACATTTTACCATGGGGCAGAGAGAAACATTTGTAGTTTCATTATGCTATTCTACACATTTTGCAATAAGGCTGAGAGATAAGTTAGCAGTTTTAAAGCCAATTTCCTGCATTTCAACACATTTGACCATGGGACAGAGAGAAACATTACTGTTTTATAGCTCATCTCATGCTATTCTTCACATTTTGCCATTAGGATGAGAGAAAATGTTTTAGTTTTAAAGCAACTTTCCAGATATTCTACAAGCGTGGGGCCCACAACCCTGGAGGTCTGGGGCCCCTGGGCACGTGCCCCACTTGCCAAACATCTCTGGCTCCCTTTCAGAACCCACAGATACCAACTTGATGCCACAAGCACATGGTCAGAGATATATTTGGGCTTCTGACTGTTCAACATGACACTTTGGACCTGGCTAGTTTGATCATTATTACATTATTGATGTTCAGTTAATGAATCATATTTATATGGTTAGATGGATTGGAAATATGTTATCAATTCATAGAAGAAAGAGCTCTTTATGGACTGTTATGGATGTACAAAGTTAAAGGGCCTTAAGTTCAGAGAGAAAGAGAGAGAGAGAGAGCGAGAGAGAGAGAGTGTGTGAGAGAGACGCAGTGGGGCAAAAGCAGGGGTGTCAAACATATGGCCCGCTGAACAAAATATAAATGTAACATGTGAAGCTCACCATGTGGATCCTATACGATTAGAAAGGTTCAAAATGTATGTAAAATATCACAGCACAAAGATATATGGCAGTGTTGGTCCCATGTTTCATGAGCTGAAATAAAAGATCCCAGAAATATTCCACACGCACACAAAGCTTATTTCTATCAAATTTTGTGCACAAATTTGTTTACATCCCTGTTAGTGAGCGTTTCTCCTTTGCCAAGATAATACATCAATCTGACAGGTGTGGCAACTTGCCTCTGCTGCAACTTGCCCATGCCCCCCCTTTTCCTTCACCCAAATTCAGACAGCTGATGTTCTGAAAGAGCTGCAAAATCTGGACCCCTACAAATCAGCTGGGCTAGACAATCTGGACCCTTTCTTTCTAAAATTAGCCGCCGAAATTGTTGCAACCCCTATTCTTAGCCTGTTCAACCTCTCTTTCGTATTGTCTGAGATCCCCAGAGATTGGAAAGCTGCCGCGGTCATCCCCCTCTTCAAAGGGGGTGACACTCTAGATCCAAACTGTTACAGACCTATATCCATCCTGCCCTGCCTTTCGAAGGTATTTGAAAGCCAAGTTAACAAACAGATCACTGACCATTTCGAATCCCACCGTACCTTCTCCGCTATGCAATCAGCCATGCTCAAGGTCCTAAACGATATTATAACCGCGATCGATAAAAGACAGTACTGTGCAGCCATCTTCATTGACCTGGCCAAGGCTTTCGACTCTGTCATCACCGCATTCTTATTGGCAGACAAAATAGCCTTGGTTTCTCAAATGACTGCCTCGCCTGGTTCACCAACTACTTCTCAGATAGAGTTCAATGTGTCAAATCGGAGGGCCTGTTGTCTGGACCTCTGGCAGTCTCTATGGGGGTGCCACAGGGTTCAATTCTCGGGCCGACTCTATTCTCTGTGTATATCAATGATGTCGCTCTTGCTGCTGGTGACTCTCAGATCCACCTCTACGCAGACGACACCATTTTGTATACATCTGGCCCTTCATTGGACACTGTATTAACAAACCTCCAAACGAGCTTCAATGCCATACAACCTCCAACTGCTCTTAAACGCTAGTAAAACTAAATGCATGTTCTTCAATCGAACGCTGCTTGCACCCGCCCGCCTGACTAGAATCACTACTCTCGGCGGGTCTGACTTAGAATATGTGGACAACTACAAATACCTAGGTGTCTGGTTAGACCGTAAACTCTCCTTCCAGACTCACATTAGGCATCTCCAATCCAAAGTTAAATCTAGAATCGGCTTCCTATTTCGCAACAAAGCCTCCTTCACTCATGCTGCCAAACATGCCCTCATAAAACTGACCATCCTACTGATCCTTGACTTTGGCGATGTCATTTACAAAATAGCCTCCAACACTCTACTCAGCAAATTGGATGTAGTCTATCACAGTGCCATCCGTTTTGTCACCAAAGCCTCATATACTACTAACCATTGTGACCTGTACGCTCTCGTTGGCTGGCCCTCACCACTGGCTCCAGGTCATCTATAAATCACTGCTAGGCAAATCCCCACCTTATCTTAGCTCATTGGTCACCATAGCAACACCCACCCGTAGTATGCGCTCCAGCAGGTATATCTCACTGGTCATCCCCAAAGCCAACACCTCCTTTGGCCGCCATTCCTTCCAGTTCTCTGCTGCCAATGACTGGAACGAACTGCAAAAATCTCTGAAGCTGGATTCTCTTATCTCCCTCACTAACTTTAAGCATCAGTTGTCAGAGCAGCTTACCGATCACTGCACCTGTACACAGCCCATCTGTAATTAGCCCACCCAACTACCTCATCCCCATATTGTTATTTATTTTGCTCATTTGCACCCCAGTATCTCTATTTGCACATCATCTTTTGCACATCTATCACTCCAGTGTTAATCCTAAATTGTAAATATTTTGCACTATGGCCTATTTATTGCCTTACCTCCATAACTTACTACATTTGCACACACTGTATATAGATTTTCTATTGTGTTTTTGACTGTACGTTTAGTTTACCCCATATGTAACTCTGTGTTGTTGTTGTTTTTATCGCACTGCTTTGTTTTATCTTTGCCAGGTCGCAGTTGTAAATGAGAACTTGTTCTCAACTGGCTTACCTATGTAACCACGCCAGCCCAGGACCTCCACATCCATTTTTATACAACTGCTGGATTGTCTGAGACCAGCCACCCGGGCAGCTGATAAAACTGAGGAGTTTGTGTCTGTAATAAAGCCGTTTTGTGGGGAAAAACTATTTCTGATTGGCTGTGCCTGGCTCCCCAGTGAGTGTGCCTGGCTCCCAAGTGGGTGGGCCTATGCCCTCCCAGGCCAACCCATGGCTGCGCTCCTGCCCAGTCATGTGAAATCCATAGATTAGGGCCTAATTAATTTAGAAAGTGTATGCACTCACTACTGTAAATTGCTCCGGATAAGAGCGTCTACTAAATGACTCAAATGTACAATTTTAATTGACGCTTTCCTTATATGAACTGTAACTCAGTAAAATCGTTGCGTTTATATTTTTGTTCAATATATATATATAAAAAAAATTGTATTTTATTTAATTTATAAATATATATTTATTTATTTTCGGGGGAAAACAATCTTAGTCGACATTGAAATTACTAAAACCAAATCGAAAATGTGTAGAAATATCTCAATTGTATGTAGGAAAACTACCGGTGTTTAGGCTTTAGACATCCAGGCCAAATTCTCGCATTTTCTCGCGTTGGTGGAGGCCTGGAGCGTTACTTATTTTAAACTGCGCAGTGTGAGCGGAGGCGCATCTCTCGATTGAATTAGCTTTCTCTGCAAACAGACGAATATGGCAGATATTGCCCAGGAAACTATTGAACCCATCGAGGCTGAGACCGAGGGAACATCTCAGGATGGCACGAATGGCCTGAAAATGTAACTAAAACATCGTATTTTTCTGGCACAATCTGTGCTGCACTCACCGGCAAGATGGAGGCTAGCTAACGTTAGCAACATTAGCCTAGCATTAACGCTATCATTAAAACTAGCTAACGTTTGCTAGCTAGTTGCTACTTTGCTTGCTAACTAGCTAACTTGTTGGTTATCGTCTTAGTTGGTCATCAAACATTTTTAAGATTTGTGTAATATGTCGTTATTTTACTAGCTAGTTATGCAGACAACTAAATGGTTTTTAGCCATCCAACCATGTGTAGCTAGCTAAATTTACTATCTGGCTAGTGCGTTTAACTCAGAATTAGGAAATAGAACACTAGAACGGGCATGAACCTTATGGGGGGATAAAGGTCAGCCATTTTGGGCAGGGAGTTGGTCAACCATGGTTTTCCAGTACTGTGATGAGACATTGTGTAAAATAATGAATTTGAGGAACGTATTCGCACTGTATGTTAGTTAGCCAGTTTTTTTTACTGACAATGACAACATTCCATTCAAACAATGCAGTCAATCCACAGCCAACTGAAATCAGTTGATGATGGGACTTGGACAAGTTGTCAATTCAACAAGTACTAATATTGCTTTCCAAGAAAAGAAACATTTAGACATTTTAAGGTTTATCTATATATATAAATATATATGTCTATTTATACCAAACATTTGTATGAAGTCCATATAAACTGTAATTTTAAGACTATTTTAAGTTGACAATTCTATTACAATATTTCTGATATGTCACATGCCTTTTATTTGACTACATATTTAAAATCAGGATTATGCCTCTACTGCCATCCATTCCAATTAGATTAGTTTTGATTTCTCCCTGACCAATATGGCTGCCATTTTCATCCCATTCTGGGACTTTGAAGGTTTATGACATTTACATTTTAGTCACTTAGCAGATGCTCTTATCCAGAGCGACTTACATTTAGATGGCCCCTCTAGTAATTTAATAAGATTTATATGGTTTAGGTGCACAGTCCCTTAATGGAGATTTAGCTAGCGAACCGTTAGCTAGCCAACAGCAGACAGTTGGTGGTAATGTATTGCCAGTGCGGAGCCGACAGTTTGAATGGAGTCAATTTGTAGTTGAATCCAGAGAGTTGCCTACAGTAACTTTCCTCTCCTCTCTTCCACCCTCCAGTTGGATGAAAATATGACTTTGTAGCTAATTAGCCGTTTGTGTCCATAAATCCATGTTAGGGGAGATTGAAGTTGCATAAACTGTTATGTGCACGTCTTTATTATTTGGCACATCAGTGAAATTACCATGCCATGTAGGTTTAGGTAACATTAGCTATAACAGACAAGCTAGCTACATCCATTAATACTGTACTCTTCTGTGTTTTCTTCAGAGAGCCAGAAGAAGACGAGGTTCTTGGCGAAGATGCCCCTGCAGAAGAAGAGGACCTAGGCCTGGGTGATGACGAGGTCCTTGGAGATGAGGTCCTTGGTGATGATGATACCCCTGTAGATGGTGACCCTATCGATGACGCCCCTATCAATGATGCCGAAGCCCTCGCAGACGACCCCACTGATGCCCCCGCAACCGCCCCAACCCCGAATACCAAGTCTGAGCTCAAAGAAAAGACGTCTGGAGGAGGCCGCAAAGGGAACCGCTTCCACCCCTACAAAGAGAAGCAGGTCACCGGGGACAAGAAGGGTGGAGGAGGGGGTCACAGGAACCGCGTGTTCATTAGCAATATCCCCTATGACACGAAGTGGCAGGCTATTAAAGATCTGATGAGAGAGAAAGGTAATCCATCCACACACAGGGTCAAGCTGCTTCTCCCTATAGAGATGGGCCCCTTCTCTCCAGCTCAACAGGAGCTTTCTCAGTCCTCTCTTTGTGACCAGAACATAGACCTAGCCACATCTTCTCGTAGTTCCTTCTGAGGCAGAATGTTATTGTATTGCAGATATTACTAAGTCAGTAGAATAGAGACATTTCTGGATTTATTTCATTTTTTACTCCTGGGTGGACACCAATTTAGCTTGGATTGAATTGAAATGTCTGTGCTTGTTAAAGTTGATTTTAGTTATGTAGTTAGCTACTATTGGTTTTATGATATTGACTTATAGCTCCAAAATGTAACCTCAGACAAGTAGTAGTATTGACTACTTGAGCACTTGATTCAGTTGAACCTGTGTTAAGGTGACAAATTATTGTTTTGTATGAATGAAACCATTGTCTTTCTGTGCACTGAACTATTGGGTCTTTAGCTCTTCAAAAAGTGTTTTTTGCAAGGTGAAAAGGACACCTTTTTAAACTGTAGTGACTTCTTGCCATGTTGACAGGAACCGTGTTGACCAAACTGTTCTTTTATACTGAAGTGTGATCTGAATTCCCAGGTTGACAGTAGTTGACTGACTGTGTGTCTGTCTCAGTCGAGCCCAGGAAGGCATTGGAAGGGGGTTGTGTGGTGACTGTTGGTCTGGGCTCACTGTTGACCAATCATGGGGAAGCATCGTAACGGCATAACCAAGGCAACGGCCTGCCCTGGAGCGAGAGAGTGGTGGTTCAACAGTCGACTGGTGATTTTAAATGCCTTTTGTTCTCTTGGTATTTTTCCTTTGTATGTCTCATGAAGTTGGTGAGGTTACATACGTGGAGCTCTTTAAGGATGCTGAAGGAAAGTCAAGGGTAAGTGATGTGGACCAACTCACTGCACGAGGTTTTAAATGCCCTCCACTGCAGTATCTCTTTATTTACCAAGTGTTCTGTAAGGCACTGATCCAAGGGGTTCTCCATGTATGTCTATGGGATGATATGTTGGTGGCTGTTAGCTAGAGCCTGTTATAGCCTAGTTGGCTGTAGAGTGATGATGGAGGATGTCTTCTTGTTGATTCTGGAACACTAACTTGAATTCATCTGAAACTTAGTACACATTTGTTTTTAAGTTGTTGTAGTTTTCTCAATTGGTGTCAAAGTTTGGCAGTTGACCATTTCTCAAAGGGATTTTGTGATGTCTTATTGATTGACATTTGACTTTTTGGTCTTCAAATTTTGTTACCTTTTTATTTGGATCAATGGCACAATTATCTCTTCATGAACAAAACTAATTATTTCTAAAATATTGTAGATATTGTATAAAATAACTTTCTTCTTTTTCCAGCGGCTCACAAGAAAATCTCACCATCGTTTATTAATCTTTAGTATTATGATACATCCAGGAATTTGCAAACTAGGTTGTGAATGCATTCAACTCAACCATTTAATGTAATATGTACTTTAACTCAAACTGACTGTTTAGTGTTAACTCTAAAACAAACGTAGACAGAACGGACATATTTGCTATTTGTAAGTATATCCTGAGTCCTTGTTATTCCACTGAAGATGGTAAGGGTACTATGTCTCCACTGAGAACAAGAAAAACGAGTCTATAGCAACCCAAGTCAATGTCTTTTAAATTCACTTAATTTTTTTCCTTGGATACAAACAAAACACACTCCCCACACCAAGGCCTGTTAGCTGGCCCTTCAAGATGGATTATGTAATCCACTAATAGCATGATGTCAGATGTGTAATAATGATGTTAACTGTTGTCAGTCTAATCACTGTCTTTGTTCATTCCCTCTGTTATGGATCTGTGTTGTCTCTGGATCCCCTGGTGTTACCTGTACAGGGATGTGGGTAAGGAACCAGACTTTACCTGTCTAACTTTGCAACATGGTCTCAGTGCATTTCGTATTATTCTGTATGTATAATGGGCTCCCGAGTGGCACAGCGGTCTAAGGCACTGCATCTCAGTGCAAGTGGCGTCACTACAGACCCTGGTTCGATTCCAGGCTGTATCACAATCCAGCCGTGATTGGGAGTCCCATAGGGCGGTGCACAATTGGCCCAGCGTCGTCCGGGTTTGGCCGGGGTAGGCAGTCATTGTAAATAACAATTTGTTCTTAACTGACTTGCCTAGTTAAATAAATAAATGTCAATCACAGACAACTCCCTTTAGTATGACATTTTACGTTTCGTATGGTGTGTATTAATTTCTTATGAAATGTTACTAATTACAATTCGCATATGTTATGAATTGCAGTTTGTACAATATGTTACGAATTTGCAATACGTATGATATGTTACAAATTCCAATTTGTTGTGGCTAACGTTAGCTAGGTGGCTAATGTTAGCTAGGTTAGGGATTAGGGTTAGGTTAACGTGTTAGATTTAGCTAAGTAGCTGAAAAGTTGTAAGTAGTTGCTAAAGTTGTCCATGATGAGATTCGAACACGCAACCTTTGGGTTGCTAGACGTTCGCATTATATGCCCACCATCTAACCCAACCAACCACCTTTTCGCTTTGGCCTTAAGTAAACTTCTGTTTTATGTAACTATACCAAACTTGACAAGTCATACGAATTTCAGTGTCCCGGATTTACTTTTTAATATTTTAAAAGTACACTACTTTTGACCAGAGCCACATGGGGCTGGCTCATACGGTTCTGGTCAAAAGTAGTGTGCTATTACATGGGGAATAGGGTCCATTTGAGACGCACCTAACTTCATGAGTCATTGTTATACATGTCTTCATCCACTGACTGTCCTGTCTGTCCTGCAGTGTTGTGGAGTTCAAAGATGAGGAGTTTGTGAAGAAGGCCATAGAAGTCATGAACAAACATGACCTGAATGGAAGACCCCTCAATATTATGGCGGTAAGGACCCATTCACATTCTGTAGGCACCACACGGTGATGAGAGATTAAACTCAGTGGTGTGCTAAATCTGCACTTAAATCCAGCCTGCTGGGAATGTGGTTGCATTAACATGGTTTGTAATGTTTATCCTCTTGAGACTGTCTTAACTGTATTCACTGTGAACTAGACCTAGTTAAAGTCAAAGGTTAGAGTTGTAATTATAGGTCAAAGGTTTGGGGCCATCTGTGTTTAACCCCTTGTTTCCCTGCTCCAGA
The DNA here is from genome assembly GCF_020615455.1 of Coregonus clupeaformis. Classification (NCBI taxonomy): domain Eukaryota; kingdom Metazoa; phylum Chordata; class Actinopteri; order Salmoniformes; family Salmonidae; genus Coregonus; species Coregonus clupeaformis. The sequence goes on along the minus strand of NC_059220.1, from coordinate 61,214,320 downwards.
ACCCTGATGTGGAGGGTTAAAGCTCAGAGTTGAAGTTCTAGGTAAACGTTTAGCGGTTATCTGTTTCCATCTTCCAGGATCCTGATGGGGAGCGTGCTCGGCGCGTGCTGCAGCGTACAGGGGGGATGTACCCTGGAGGGGGAGGCAGGGGGCAGGAGGGTGGACCGGGGGGTGTAGGTGTACCCCCTTCCATCGCTAACAACCCAAACGTCCCCCATGAGGTCATCAGCTCTCTACGTGTCGGACGCCTAGGGACCACTGTGTTCGTAGCCAACGTGAGGACAAACATACATACTGAACTCTTACGTCTCATTCTCCTCTTCTCTCTCCCTAAAATCAAATCACATTTTATTGGTCACATACACGTGTTTAGCAGATGTTATAGCAGGTGTAGCGAAATGCTTGTGTTTCTAGCTCCGACAGTGCAGTAATATCTAACAAGTAATATCTAACAATTTCACAACATATACCCAATACACACAAATCTAAGTAAAGCAATGGAATTAAGAGTATATAAAGAAATATATTGACACGCAATTTCAGAGCGGCATAGACTAAGATACAGTAGAATAGTATAGAATACAGTATATAGATATGAGATGTTTTGAAGTCTCAGAAGTTAACCTACCAATAATTCTGTTCACCAATTGAAGAGAACTTGAGCTGTGCGCTCTAAATCACAAGTCCAACTGCGTCGTCCTAGAACTTGAAGTACCATGTTAGTTTCGCTGTGCCGAATGCTATTGCTAATTCGGTCCCCTCCTGTCTGTTTAGATGTGTTGTATGGTAATGGTTGTTTCTATGCTAACCCGGTCCCCTCTGTGCTGTCTCCTCCCAGCTGGACTTCAAGGTGGGCTGGAAGAAGCTGAAGGAGGTGTTTGGTATGGCAGGAACAGTGAAGAGGGCTGATGTGAAGGAGGATAAGGATGGGAAGAGTAGAGGGATGGGGACTGTTACCTTCGAACAGGCCCTGGAGGCTGTACAGGCTATCTGTATCCTTTATATATTATATACTACCACAGAACACGCACACCTTCCAACAGGCTGCACATGCTATCTGTATCCCGCATACGGTTATACTACGGAAGAAGACACAACTTTTTATACCGGCCTAATACACAACTCTTTATACATGTCCTAGCTGTTATTCTTATTCCTTATTTACCATTTATTTATTCATGTCACTTATATTGTTTGAAAAGGACCTGTAAGTAAGCATTTCACTGTTAGTCTACACCTGTTGTTTAGGAAGCATGTGACAAAAAAATGTAATTGATGGTATTCCTTAACTCTGTTCTCTAGCCATGTTCAATGGCCAAATGCTGTTTGACAGACAGATGCATGTTAAGATGGTAAGTATGCTTTGTTATTGGCATGTTTCTGATTTCTAAACCTCTAACACTGTACACAGTTAATGTGTGTGTGGAAGGTCACAGGTCATAGAGGTTGTTACATGTTGATGTGGTAATATCGGTTGTGTAAGAACCACCTCTTGATATGTTGTTTCTGTGTGTTTCAGGATGACAAGTCTATGCCAGCTGATGATTTCCACCCGGTGGAGAAAGCTCCCCAGTTACCACGTGAGTACACATCCTGTCCCATCCTGACTATCACTAGAACACACCTGTATGTTAAGTTAATGTAATCTGATAGAATGACTTTACTTTAGCATTATCTCTGTAACAGGGTCATGTTGTCACCTGCTCAGTGTTCTCTTCTCCAGTGAACCAAGGCATCTCATAAGGGATGTATACGTTTGTGTGGTCAAACATACTCCAACCTTCTCCTCTCTGTCCTATGTGTGTAGGCGGTCTGGGAGGGATCGGGATGGGCCTGGGACCAGGAGGACAACCTATCAATGCCAACCGGCTGAGTGGTGGAGGAGGAATGGGCAACATGGGCCCTGCAGGTTAGTACTGACCCCTAACCTCTCCATAATACTCCAGCAAACTCACTGTTACTTTTTAAACCACGCACAGAGACTGCAGGTGAGACGAGGAGCCAGTCAGTTCATAGATAAGATAGTTATCGGTTGTGAAGATTAGCTATTTGTTTTAAATCCTCTACATGTTGTTCCTGGACGTTCTCCAAGCGCTTACATCACACACTGACACCGTTCCCTCCTAGACTGACATGCTTCACCCTTCACCCACTGTTGGTGGCTGGAAAGTGTTGTCTAGAGATAATGTAGAATAAGCTTTAGTACAACAACGTGTGAATATGCTCTTAAAAGCAGTGAGACGTGAAGTGTGTGACTCTGTCTGTCAGGTATGGAAGGAGGACCTGGATATGGAGGGATGGGCCGACTAGGAGGTAAGGTCCTAGAGAATAGATCTCTGCTGTATCATTCTGTTACATGGCTGGACAACACATGGGTTATTGTGCCAAGACTATCCATTAATATAATAATCCTGTGTGTGTCGTGGAGGAGGGTTCGGGGGCATGGACAGCATGGGGGGATTCGGAGCCAGAGACATGGGACGGATGGGAGGTAAAGACACTCTCTCACACACACACACACCTAGGGCTGGAAATTGCCAGGGACCTCACGTTACAATATTGTGCCGATACTATATTCTCATGTAGGTAGATATCGCGATTCGTTACTGGGATTTGATGTTACAAACTCATTGTTCACGATATGTCTGCTGCAGACAGGCGAGACAGCATGAGAAAATGTATCGTTTTAATAGTTTTTTTAATAGTTTAAATCAGTCAGGGAAATAGAAGTGCTGAAAACATGTAGGCTCACTCTTTTTTTTAAAGATGTGAACAAGATATAGGATGAAAAATGCAGCCGTTTTGGCGTAGGTACATCCGACTAGCGCTAACTAACGCTACCTAGCAAAAAGCAATATTTTTACAAATAGATAGTATCAATATAATATTGCGATATGTAACTGTATAGATCCCCCCCATCACTACACACAACTAATGTAAGGACTAAATAAGTCAAATTCGCAAACACTGAAGTTTAATGGCAACTTTCCACCGAGTATATTTCTGACTCTGCGCCTTCTCTTCCTCTCTTCCCTTGTCTTTACTTCTCTCTCCCCCTCTCCAGACATGTCCTACAGGTCAGGGGGGATGGGAGGAGGGATGGACAGAGACTTTGGTCGCAGTGACATGTCCATGAGCAGAGGCTTTGGGGACTCCTTTGGAGGAATGGGTGAGTAGTTTACACACTCACATTCTCACTCACTCTTTCACTCACCTATTCACACTTTCACTCACACTTTCTCTCATTCACAAACACACACTTGTGACTGTCAGTCATCATAATCTATTCCATAGTCCTCATATGTCCATCCGCTAACAGCATGGTCAGTGGTGGCAGTAGACTAGGCATGTTGTAGTGTGGTCGTGGTGTAGCTTGCAACTGGAACCTGTAGGTAGACTGTACTAAGAGCTGAATCCCAACTCCTACATGGGTAACACAACACTGGTCAAGTTAGCATTCAGCCCTATGCCTCCAACATGTTACTGACAGAAGTTTGTGCTGTAACTTGTTTGAGTTGTGATGCGCTGATAGGTTGTGGTAACGTGTGTATGATGCCGTGCGTTCTCTCCATCAGGAGGAGGTTATGGAGGAGGCATGGGGCCCGTTGGGGGAGGATTAGGTACACCACCATTACATTAACATCCTTCACATCTGTCTGTCTACTCTCTCTCTCTCGGCTCTCACTGTCTGTTAGCACACACATCTCACATGTCAGACTGCCAATGTTTCACTGTGCTTGACCTTGATTTGATGAATGGTAGGTGTGGTAGTGCTTGGCTGGAACTAAAGCCTGCAGAACCCCGAATACCACTGCGGTAGGAATTCCGATCTGAGACACTCACTCATATTCCCTGTGTCCTCTACTAAGGTGGTATGGGCAGCCGGTCCATGGAGCGGATGGGCTCTGGCTACGACCGTATGGGGGGGAGCATGGCCATGAGCCGAGGGTTCGGGGGCTACGGAGGAGGAGCCATGTCTGACAGAGCAAAGGGAGGATGTCAGATCTTTGTCAGAAATGTATGTTTAATAAATGAATACTGTATAAATGTGCATTATATGACATGATGTGCACTTCCCTTTTTAAGCACATTAAAGCACCAAACACATGTTTTAATAAGGTTGATCAAATCACCTATATGATGTGTACTCCTGTATGGATATTTACATCATGGACACAGATTAAGTAGCGTGAATTGGAAGCGCTTTTAGACAGAGGAGTAGGCATCATCTAGCTCTGTGAAAATGCCCCTAAAGTATTTTAGGCCTCTATGTTCTAATGTCCTGTGTTGTGTTGTAGCTGTCCTATGACCTGACCTGGCAGAAACTCAAGGAGAAGTTCAGTGTCTGTGGTAAGCCTCTTCAATCAGTCTACTGTACTGAACAACCTGCAGATGGATTGAATGTAGCTTTGAGCTGCAGTACTGTCATGGCTTTAGCAGTGTCAGTGCTTAAACACTCTACTGCTCTTTCTCTCTCTCTCTCTCTGTGCCCTCCCTCTCCAGGCCAGGTGATGTTTGCAGAGATCAAGATGGAGGGAGGAAAGTCTAAGGGCTGTGGTACGGTCAGGTTTGACTCGCCAGAGAGCGCTAACCAGGCCTGCAGGATGATGAACGGAACCAAGATCAACGGTCGCGAGGTTGACGTCCGCATCGACCGCAACGCCTAGAGCCTCACACACCATACACACACGGTCACCACAACCGCTCGTTCCATCGCCAATCGCTTTTGTTTTGTTTTAAAAACACATTTTCCATGTCTCCCCGTTTCCATAACTACTGGATGTGTATACGGTCTGTTTTTCTTTTTAATCTTTACTTTTTTTTGTAAGCCTTTTTTTTTTGTGGGTCATAAGTTTATTTGAATGAATAAACGTTTTAATTTTTTTACTTAGTAGTTGTAAATGTTATTATGGGATCAAAGGCTACTGGCCAGTTCACAGCAGGGTTGTGTGGGTGCGTTTTAATTGAATACAAAGGTTCATTGCAGGTGAAACACCACAAATAAATTGCAAGTGTCATTGTACTTGTACACCATTGTAACACTGTGTCCTCTGGGGCTAGCCAAAATAGCACTGAAGATTACCTTTTCTACACCGTAGGTAACTAGACCACAATGGTGTAGGAGAATCAACCAGTCAAGTTAACTGGTATAATGGCTCACTTTGACAAAATATGTGAGAAACTAGTGTCCATAAATGTTTAGTTTGCTAGTATCATAGAACTAGAATACTACAATAATGTAATAGGATCTTTGGCTAGTATACACTGGGAGTCTTCATGAAGTGGACAACTGAATGGATACTTTCTTGCCTTTAACTTGAACAGTAGTTTCAGGCTCCGTCTCTCTGTCCTGACTGAGTCATCGTTAATGTTTGTCCCCTCTCAGGCCATATAGACTTTCGAGTGGGCTCCCGAGTGGCGCAGCAGTCTAAGGCACTGCATCTCAGTGCTAGAGGATTCACTATAGACCCTGGTTCAATTCCAGACTGTATCACAATCCGCCGGGTGATTGGGAGTTTCATAGGGCGGCGCACAATTGGCCCGGGGTAAGCCGTCATTGTAATTAAGAATTTGTTCTTAACTGACTTGCCTAGTTAAATAAAAATAAGAAGACCAGTGGAAACTTTTGGGTTTCTTCTCTTTACGATCCTGTCCTCACTCTCCTTACTGTTGCGCAACACAGGCTGCTTGTTAACGCTTATCTGTTCTGCCTGGACAACACCCCCTCCCTCCTTCCCTTCCTCGTTCACCAGCGTTGAGTAATGACAGATTATCCATTATATTGACCAGACTCTAGTGGCTGCTCTAACAATTAAAAATGCAAGGCAGTCGGAGGAGGCAAGATCAGGTGGGACCATTCTAGCAAATGAGAGGGCAGAAATGTGGGTGTACAGACGCAACATCCCCCTTATAAAGTTTTTTTTTTTCTCAAAGTTGCTGGGAAGTCACGTGTCCTACTTATATCAGTACACTCATAACCTAAGCATAGGCCATTCAATTTTTTTGGGTGACCAAATATGAAACTCATTGACCTCCATACAAAAACTGCTTGTTGAGCAAAAAACAACATTTGGGCCCAGTTATCGCTCTTGCTTCGCCTCTTCCTCTCTGCTAGTATGCACTCACTAACTGTAAGTCGCTCTGGATAAGAGCTTCTGCTAAATGACTAAAATGTAAATGCTATCCTTATCTTGTCATTACCAGAGTCCCATAGAATATTAAAGAGCAGCTTTATTTCCTGAGTTAGAGGTCAAAGGCAGTGTTGCTGGATCATTCTCACTCAGCAGGTAGTATGGAGTCTGCGTGGGGCTGCATCTCAAATCACACCCTGCACCCCTCAAACTCAACTCTGGACTTTGAAGCCAGTTCCACTGCATTTTTTTAATTGTTCCCCTCTAATCAGGAAGTGATTTAGGCGTGGCTGCAATATATTATCAGGTAGAACAGAAAACCAGCAGGCTCCAGACCTCGTAGGGTAAGAGTTGAATACCCCTGCCCTACATACATTTAAGTGCACTTCTTTTGACCAGAGACCTAAGTTGGGGAAGGTGTCATTTGAGATGTAGCCATTATCTTGGTCTTGGCACCCAAAGTCCTGGGCCTGTATCCATAAAGCGTGTCAGAGTAGGAGTGTTGGTCTAGGATCAGTGTTATTCAAACCTTTTCAGCGGGGATCCCATTTCTTTCACCAGAATTTCTTGCCACCCCACCTTAATATCTGTACATTTAGATTTTTACATCAACAAATAACCTTAAATTCATTGCATTTTATCTCTTATTGAAACGAAAAGAAGAAAAAAAATGTACTCTGCTATTTTATTTTTCAAATTATCTTTCTCAAAAAAAAAATATAGTTTCCCATATAATATGTGCTGTTAAGTTTTTGTAAAAAAAAAACATTTTATTTATTTCTTTGAATTTGGTGATCCAACACTCCTATTCTGACCGTGTCCACAAACACCACTGCAAGTGGGGTCGCGACCCGACTTCGAATACCACTGATTTAGATCATAATGAATAAGATGACATGGACAGGGTGGACCTGATCCTATATCAGCACTCTGGGACTGGGAATCTGGGCCCTGTATCTGGGTTTTGTATAAATGGTCAAGTGTCAAGAGGTTGGTTCTGGGTAGCCTGGTTCTGGGGGAGGGCTGGAGTGTGGACTCCATCTCTGCCACTCAGCCACTACACAGTCTGATGAGTGCGGCCTGCAGCAGCCCTGTGTGTTAGTGTGTGTTATTGTATGTCTCTGTGTGTGCATCAGTCGCCGCACAGTCTGACAGGGTTGTTCCCAATGATGCCCAGTTCGTAGAGGATGGCCAGAGTGGCAAAAACGACGTAGCAGAACAGAGAGACGATCCCCAGCTTCCAGTCCAGCTTCCAGCCGTTTATATGGACCGCCACGAAGAGAAAGACGATTGAGAGGAGGAGGGTGGCGGAGATGAAGACCAGACCGGTGCTGTTGACCTCCACAGGGTTGACCGTGTCCACAAACACCGTCTTGATGAACCAGGGAAGACCCAGACACAGCATGTCAAACACATTGGAGCCCACGATGTTGGACATGGCCATGTCGGCTTTACCTGGAATAGAGCGAGAGAGAGAGGGGAGGAAAGAGGAGAGGTAAGATGACATATAACCCAATGTTGTACCTACACTACATGACTGAAAGTATATGGACACCTGCTCGGCGAACATCTCATTACAAAATCATGGGCATTCATATGGAGTTGGTCCCCCTTTTGCTGCTATAACAGCCTCCACTCTTCTGGGAAGGCTTTCCACTAGATGTTGGAACATTGCTGCGGGGACTTGCTTCCATTCAATCACGAGCATTAGTGAGGTCGGGCACTAATGTTGGGCAATTAGGCCTGGCTCGCAGTCGGCTTTCCAATTAATCTGAAAGGTGTTCGATGGGGTTGAGGTCAGGGCTCTGTGCAGGCCAGTCAAGTTCTTCCACACTGATCTTGACAAACCATTTCTGTATGGACCTCGCTTTGTGCACAGGCCATTGTCATGCTGAAAAAGGAAAGGGCCTTCCACAAACTGTTGCCACAAAGTTGGAAGAATCGTCTAGAATGTCATTGTATGCTGTAGCGTTAAGATTTCCGTTCACTGGAACTAAGGGGCCTAGCACGACATGAAAAACAGCCCCAGACCATTATTCTTCCTCCACCAAACTTTACAGTTGGCACCATGCAATGGGGCAGGTAGCGTTCTCCCGGCATCCGCCAAACCCAGATTAGTCCATCAGACTGCCAGTTGGTGTAGCGTGATTCATCACTCCAGAGAACGCGTTTCCACTGCTCCAGAGTCCAATGGCAGCGAGCTTTACACCACTCCAGCCGACGCTTGGCATTATGCATGGTAATCTTAGGCTTGTGTGCGGCTGCTCGGCCACGGAAACCCATTTCATGAAGCTCCCGACGAACAGTTCTTGTGCTGACGTTGCTTCCAGAGGCAGTTTGGAACTAGGTAGTGAGTGCTGCAACCGAGGACAGACAATCTTTACTAGGCGCTTCAGCACTTGGCGGTCCCGTTCTGTGAGCTTGTGTGGCCCACCACTTCGCGGCTGAGCCGTTGTTGCTCCTAGATGTTTCCACTTCACAATAACAGCACTTACAGTTGACAAGGGCAGCTCTAGCAGGGCAGAAATTTGACGAACTGACTTGTTGGAAAGGTGGCATCCTATGACGGTGCCACGTTGAAAGTCACTGAGCTCTTCAGTAAGGCCATTCTACTGCCAATGTTTGTCTATGGAGATTGCAGGGCTGTGTGCTCAATTTTGTACACCTGTCAGCAACGGGGTACTTATGTGACTTGCACGATTATGATAAGGGGGAAATCTAGTGGAAGAAGTTGCAGCTGTGGGCTCCGTCTACTGTCCTGGAAAGGAGATGTATCTCAGGGGGACTAAAGGTCAGAAAGGATCAGAAATGAAGCTACAGTAGTAGTTACCTTCTCTGGCGACCAGGACACTAGCCACTGTGTCTGGTATACTGGTCCCTGCAGCTAACAGAGTCAGGCCCATTACTGTGTCTGGGATACCCAGGGTCTCTCCTGTTACATACAACACAGAGAACACACAGTCAGATACACAGGACATAGAGTCAGACCCATTACTGTATGGGATACTCTCTACTGTTACAACGTAGACATACCACAGGGTCAAATACAACACAACACAGGGTCAGATACAACACAACACGGGGTCAGATACAACACAACACGGGGTCAGATATGTCATACAACACAGTCAGGCCCATCACTGTGTCTGGGACACCCAGGCCAGGGTCTCTCCTAACATAGAGAGCACAAGTAGATATAACACACAGGAAACAGGTAGATATTACACACAGGAAACAGGTAGATATAACACACAGGATACAGGCAGATATAACACACAGGATACAGGCAGATATAACACACAGGATACAGGCAGATATAACACACAGGAAACAGACATATATAACACACAGGATACAGGCAGATATAACACACAGGATACAGGCAGATATAACACACAGGAAACAGGCAGATATAACACACAGGATACAGGCAGATATAACACACAGGATACAGGCAGATATAACACACAGGATACAGGCAGATATAACACACAGGATACAGGCAGATATAACACACAGGATACAGGCAGATATAACACACAGGATACAGGCAGATATAACACACAGGATACAGGCAGATATAACACACAGGATACAGGCAGATATAACACACAGGATACAGGCAGATATAACACACAGGATACAGGCAGATATAACACACAGGATACAGGCAGATATAACACACAGGATACAGGCAGATATAACACACAGGATACAGGCAGATATAACACACAGGATACAGGCAGATATAACACACAGGATACAGGCAGATATAACACACAGGATACAGGCAGATATAACACACAGGATACAGGCAGATATAACACACAGGATACAGGCAGATATAACACACAGGATACAGGCAGATATAACACACAGGATACAGGCAGATATAACACACAGGATACAGGCAGATATAACACACAGGATACAGGCAGATATAACACACAGGATACAGGCAGATATAACACACAGGATACAGGCAGATATAACACGGGAAACACAATAAGGTGGACAACAGTGCAAAATGTTTTAGAAACACTACTTTAAAGGAGTCCTCGATCCCCCATCCATCCCTTCTTTCATCTTTCCCCCCTGCACCTCCTCAGGTCACGTTGCAAAGTTCAGACGACAGAGAGACACCGCAGGGAAATACACACCAATGCCCCCATTGACCGCACACTTTATTTTCTCTCTCTCTCTCCGTTCTCTGCTCTCCAGCCTCTCTTTCTTGGTTTCTCTTTCTCGCTCCCTCTCTCTCTCTCCCCCATAAGGCCATCTCTCTCGCTCTGCCTCTCTCTCCCCCATCCCTCTCTCTTCTCTCCCCATCTCCCTCTTTCTTTCTCTCCCTCCCCCTCCCTCTCTCTCACCCCTTCCTCCCCTCCCTCTCTCATGTGAGTTGTTCTGAAGGTTAAAGGATAATAATCCCATTATACTCATGTCTACCAACATCACATGACAACATCAGTCCTCGACGCTGATGTAAGGTCAGTTCTTTGTGTTTTCTCTGTAATGGTAAAGCTTGGGTATAGCTGATCCTAGATCTGTGCCTAGAGGCTACTCCCACCCAAAGCTCACATGACGTCTCCTGGCAGCCATGCAGTGTCTGAGGTGAAGCAGGTGGTAATCCTACTGCTGTGTGTGTGCGTCTGTGTGTGTGTGTGTGCGCGCGCGTTGTGTGTTTGTACATGTTGTGTATGTACGTGCGTCAGTCCATGTCTGCGTCTGTGTTTAAGTGTGCCTGTGTTTGTGTGCCTTCATTTGCATGCGTCTGCATCCGTGAGTGTGTGTGTGTGTGATCCCGGTGCTGGCTGGGCTAGTGTCTGGCCACCATTGGAGCTCCACTAAGCCTGTAGGACCCGGGTCTGCTCTGGCATCCCAGGAATCAGCATGTGACTCGACTCTAACATCTGACATGTTCTCACACACTTTCTAAACCTCCTCGCTTGGACTTCCACACAAGTTATACCACTGATATACGACACATTTGCACAAAAATAATTACAGAAGTGTTGTGGAGACACAACAATGGTTCAGGCAAACTCAAACATTAGTAATATATTGAGGAAGGATGTATTGTGTATTGAGGATGTACTGTGAAGAGTATTGAGAAACACTACATTGTTTTCCAACAGGTGGCGTCACTCCTACGCAAAACTTGTTCCTTAACCAGACAGTGCAGAAAACTGTGGAAAAAGTCAAGGGGTCTGAATACTTTCTGAATGGACTGTATATACACTACCAGTTTTTTGGACACCTACTCATTCAAGTGTTTTTCTTTATTTTTTACTATTTTTTACATCGTAGAAAAATAGTGAAGACATCAAAACGATTAAATAACACATATGGAATCATGTAGTAACCAAAAAAGTGTTAAACAAATCAAAATATATACCTCATGAAGCTGGTTGAGATTCTTCAAATAGCCACCCTTTGCCTTGATGACAGCTTTGCACACTCTTGGCATTCTCTCAACCAGCTTCATGAGGTAGTCACCTGGAATGAATTTCAATTAACAGGTGTTCCTTCTTACAAGTTTATTTGTGGAATTTCTTTCCTTCTTCATGTGTTTGAGCCAATCAGTTGTGTTGTGACAAGGTAGTGGGGTATACAGAAGATAGCCCTATTTGGTAAAAGACCAAATCCATATAATGGCAAGAACAGCTCAAATAAGCAAAGAGAAACGACAGTCCATCATTACTTGAAGACATGAAGGTCAGTCAATACGAAATATTTCAAGAACTTTGAAAGTTTCTTCAAGTGCAGTCGCAAAAACCATCAAGCGCTATGATGAAACTGGCTCTCATGAGGACCGCCACAGGAATGGAAGACCCAGAGTTACCGCTACTGCAGAGGATACGTTTATTAGAGTTACCAGCCTCAGAAATTGCAGCCCAAATAAATGCTTCACTGAGTTCAAGTCACAGACACAGAGGGGACTATGTGAATCAGGCCTTCATGGTCGAATTGCTGCAAAGAAACCACTACTAAAGGACACCAATAAGAAGAAGAGACCTGTTTGGGCCAAGAAACACGAGCAATGGACATTAGACCGGTGGAAATCTGTCCTTTGGTCTGGAGTCCAAATTTGAGATTTTTGGTTCCAACCGCCGTGTCTTTGTGAGACACGGTATGGGTGAACGGATGATCTCCGCATTTGCAGTTCCCTACCGTAAAGCATGGAGGAGGAGGTTATGATGTGGGGGTGCTTTGCTGGGACACTGTCTGTGATTTATTTAGAATTCAAGGCACACTTAACCAGCATGGCTACCACAGCATTCTGCAGCGATACGCCATTCCATCTGGTTTGGGCTTAGTGGGACTATCATTTGTTTTTCAACAGGACAATGACCCAACACACCTCCAGGCTGTGTAAGGGCTATTTGACCAAGAAGGATAGTGATGGAGTGCTGCATCAGATGACCTGGCCTCCACAATCCCCCGACCTCAACCCAATTGAGATGGTTTAGGATGAGTCGTACCGCAGAGTGAAGGAAAAGCATCCAACAAATGCTCAGCGTATGTGGGAACTCCTTCAAGACTGTTGGAAAAGCATTCCAGGTGAAGCTAGTTGAGAGAATGCCAAGAGTGTGCAAAGCTGTCATCAAGGCAAAGGGTTACTACATGATTCCATATGTGTTATTTCATAGTTTTGATGTATTCACTATTATTCTACAATGTAAAAATAAAGAAAAACCCTTGAATGAGTAGCTGTGTCCAAACTTTTGACTGGTAGTGTATGTGTATATACAGTTGAAGTCGGAAGTTTACATACACTTAGGTTGGAGTCATTAAAACTTGTTTTTCAACCACTCCACAAATTTCTTGTTAACAAACTATAGTTTTGGTAAATCGGTTAGGACATCTACTTTGTGCATGACACAAGTAATTTTTCCAACAATTGTTTACAGACAGATTATTTCACTTATAATTAACTGTATCACAATTCCAGTGGGTCAAAAGTTTACATACACTAAGTACCTTCAAACTCAGTGCCTCTTTGCTTGACATCATGGGAAAATCTAAAGAAAGACCTCAGAAAAAAATGGTAGACCTCCACAAGTCTGGTTCATTCTTGGGAGCAATTTCCAAACGCCTGAAGGTACCACATTCATCTGTACAAACAATAGTACGCAAGTATAAACACCATGGGACCACGCAGCAGTCATACCGCTCAGGAAGGAGACACGTTCTGTCTCCTAGAGATCAACGTACTTTGGTGCGAAAAGTGCAAATCAATTCCAGAACAACAGCAAAGGACCTTGTGATGATGCTGTAGGAAACAGGTACAAAGGTATCTATAGCCACAGTAAAACGAGTCCTATATCGACATAACCTGAAAGGCCGCTCAGCAAGGAAGAAGCCACTGCTCCAAAACTGCCATAAAAAAGCCAGACTATGGTTTGCATCTGCACATGGGGACAAAGATCGTACTTTTTGGAGAAATGTCCTCTGGTCTGATGAAACAAAAATAGAACTGTTTGGCCATAATGACCATCGTTATGTTTGGAGGAAAAAGGGGGTTGCTTGCAAGCCGAAGAACACCATCCAACCGTGAAGCACGGGGGTGGCAGCATCATGCTGTGGGGGTGCTTTGCTGCAGGAGGGACTGGTGCACTTCACAAAATAGATGGCATCATGAGGAAGGAAAATTATGTGGATATATTTAAGCAACATCTCAAGACATCAGTCAGGAAGTTAAAGCTTGGTTGCAAATGGGTCTTCCAAATGGACAATGACCCCAAGCATACTTCCAGAGTTGTGGCAAAATGGCTTAAGGACAACATAGTCAAGGTATTGGAGTGGCCATCACAAAGCCCTGACCTCAATCCTATAGGAAATGTGTGGGCTGAACTGAAAAAGTGTGTGCAAGCAAGGAGGCCTACAAACCTGACTCAGTTACACCAGCTCTGTCAGGAGGAATGGGCCAAAATTCACCCAACTTATTGTGGGAAGCTTGTGGAAGGCTACCCAAAACGTTTGACCCAAGTTAAACAATTTAAAGGCAATGCTACCAAATACTAATTGAATGTATGTAAACTTCTGACCCACTGGGAATGTGATGAAAGAAATAAAAGCTGAAATAAATCATTCTCTCTACTATTATTCTGACATTTCACATTCTTAAAATAAAGTGGTGATCCTAACTGACCTAAGACAGGGAATTGTTACTAGGATTAAAAGTCAGGAATTGTGAAAAACTGAGTTTAAATGTATTTGGCTAAGGTGTATGTAAACTTACGACTTCAACTGTATATACAGTGGGGGAAAAAAGTATTTAGTCAGCCACCAATTGTGCAAGTTCTCCCACTTAAAAAGATGAGAGAGGCCTGTAATTTTCATCATAGGTACACGTCAACTATGACAGACAAAATGAGGGAAAAAAAAAATCCAGAAAATCACATTGTAGGATTTTTTAATGAATTTATTGGCAAATTATGGTGGAAAATAAGTATTTGGTCAATAACAAAAAGTTTCTCAATACTTTGTTATATACCCTTTGTTGGCAATGACACAGGTCAAACGTTTTCTGTAAGTCTTCACAAGGTTTTCACACACTGTTGCTGGTATTTTGGCCCATTCCTCCATGCAGATCTCCTCTAGAGCAGTGATGTTTTGGGGCTGTCGCTGGGCAACACAGACTTTCAACTCCCTCCAAAGATTTTCTATGGGGTTGAGATCTGGAGACTGGCTAGGCCACTCCAGGACCTTGAAATGCTTCTACGAAGCCACTCCTTCGTTGCCCGGGCGGTGTGTTTGGGATCATTGTCATGCTGAAAGATCCAGTCACGTTTCATCTTCAATGCCCTTGCTGATGGAAGGAGGTTTTCACTCAAAATCTCACAATACATGGCCCCATTCATTCTTTCCTTTACACGGATCAGTCGTCCTGGTCCCTTTGCAGAAAAACAGCCCCAAAGCATGATGTTTCCACCCCCATGCTTCACAGTAGGTATGGTGTTCTTTGGATGCAACTCAGCATTCTTTGTCCTCCAAACACGACAAGTTCAGTTTTTACCAAAAAGTTCAATTTTGGTTTCATCTGACCATATGACATTCTCCCAATCCTCTTCTGGATCATCCAAATGCACTCTAGCAAACTTCAGACGGGCCTGGACATGTACTGGCTTAAGCAGGGGGACACGTCTGGCACTGCAGGATTTGAGTCCCTGGCGGCGTAGTGTGTTACTGATGGTAGGCTTTGTTACTTTGGTCCCAGCTCTCTGCAGGTCATTCACTAGGTCCCCCCGTGTGGTTCTGGGATTTTTGCTCACCGTTCTTGTGATCATTTTGACCCCACGGGGTGAGATCTTGCGTGGAGCAGTGGTCTATCAGTGGTCTTGTATGTCTTCCATTTCCTAATAATTGCTCCCACAGTTGATTTCTTCAAACCAAGCTGCTTACCTATTGCAGATTCAGTCTTCCCAGCCTGGTGCATGTCTACAATTTTGTTTCTGGTGTCCTTTGACAGCTCTTTGGTCTTGGCCATAGTGGAGTTTGGAGTGTGACTGTTTGAGGTTGTGGACAGGTGTCTTTTATACTGATAACAAGTTCAAACAGGTGCCATTAATACAGGTAACGAGTGGAGGACAGAGGAGCCTCTTAAAGAAGAAGTTACAGGTCTGTGAGAGCCAGAAATCTTGCTTGTTTGTAGGTGACCAAATACTTATTTTCCACCATAATTTGCAAATAAATTCATTAAAAATCCTACAATGTGATTTTCTGGATTTTTTTCTTCTCAATTTGTATGTCATAGTTGACGTGTACCTATGATAAAAATTACAGGCCTCTCTCATCTTTTTAAGTGGGAGAACTTGCACAATTGGTGGCTGACTAAATACTTTTTCCCCCCACTGTATATATATGTATACCTACGATAGTGACCCTCCAGACTTGTATATATATTTACCTACGATAGTGACTATCCAGACCAGTGTATATATATTTACCTACGATAGTGACCATCCAGACTAGTATATATATATATTTACCTACGATAGTGACCATCCAGACTAGTATATATATATATTTACCTACGATAGTGACCATCCAGACCAGTGTATATATATTTACCTACGATAGTGACCATCCAGACCAGTGTATATATATTTACCTACGATAGTGACCATCCAGACCAGTGTATATATATTTACCTACGATAGTGACCATCCAGACCAGTGTATATATATTTACCTACGATAGTGACTATCCAGACCAGTGTATATATATTTACCTACGATAGTGACTATCCAGACTAGTGTATATATATTTACCTACGATAGTGACTATCCAGACCAGTATATATTTACCTACGATAGTGACTATCCAGACCAGTGTATATATATTTACCTACGATAGTGACCATCCAGACCAGTGTACATATATTTACCTACGATAGTGACCATCCAGACCAGTACGTATGTGAAGGCTGAGATCCAGACAGCGGACATAAAGAAGGTGAACATGAACCATTTCTTCCAGAACCGTCTCCTGCAGTCTGGAACCGTCAGGTATAGAATCACGATTGCCGGGAGGGACAGCACCCACAGGATCCGCTTCAGGTCGTTCTCTGGCATCGAGAACACACTCTGGTGGTCTGGAATATACACACACACCCCTTTCTCAGTCAGCATGGCATCAATGTGTCATCTACCAGAGGGATGTGTGTGTGTGTGTGTGTGTGTGTGTGTGTGTGTGTGTGTGTGTGTGTGTGTGTGTGTGTGTGTGTGTGTGTGTGTGTATGTGTGTTTGTGTGTGTGTGAGTGAGTGACAGATCGAATCAGCTACCCTCTGGTATCTCATTGAGGCCGTGCAGACTGAGGGAAAGGTGTGAGTATCCTGAATCATCCTGGAAGATTCCGCTGTCGCTTCTAGAACGTCTGTGGACCCTCAGAGTGGTGTCGACCAATGGCTGTGTCTCGCTGTGCTCCTCGGAACCTTTCCCCAGGCAGGTACAGCAGGGGCTGAACCTCCTCAGAACACACTCACTGATCCTCAGGTCAAAACACAACACTACGATGTACACCCCATAGACCAACAACAGACAGGCCGCATCATACCTGAGGGGAGGTGGAGAGGAGAAGATTAGAGCGGTGAGCAGTTTTGAGGAAAGGAGAAGAGAGGAGGGGAGAGGAGAGTTAAATGCTAATAAAAATCTAATACAATCACTTGTACATGTATATTAGAACTGATTGTGACTCTGTAACCGGCAGTAATAAAATAGGATGTTTGTGTACCCAGGATGATTGTTTAGATTATTAGTATCACACCGCTGGGCTTTGAAGTGTTACTATGTGCTGAGATTGAGGAAGTGGAGTTGAACACAGATACTCACTAGTACACACAGGGCACTTTAACTTTATGTATAATACATTATGTTCTCATTGACTTCCTCATGTAAAAATTCCACTGTCCTGGAAAAGTTATACTGTTGCAAACACACACACAAGGCACTCCCTACAACACACCTACACCACACAGACACACACACACAGTCTTGTATAACTAACCTTGTGGGGACACACAATTTAGTCCCATTCAAAATCCTATTTTCCCCAACCCTAACCTTAACCCTAACCCTAAACCCAACCCTAGCTCCTAAACCTAACCCTAGCTCCTAACCCTAACACACACACACACACTCACCAGTAGACTTTGTTGTCTGAGATGATGGCTATAACAGCAGAGACAGAGATGGCGTAAGCTAGACAGTCCCTGAACAGAGGCCAACAGGTCAGACGACCCACCTAGGACAGAAAACACACTGTTTACAGCGTATAGTACACACACACAGGGCCGCCACGCTGAGCTAAACTGACAAAGACCCACCTCGAGCAACACATTAAACCTCACATAATTCTGCCCAAAAACAATGACAATTTCTCTCAACCAGTGGCATATGGGCGTTTTTGGTGAGTGCTGATGTGGTGTACAGTTGTTCAAAGACAGGGACGCAAAATATGTATTTTGTCAATTCCCAGCGCGCCTCTCCAGGGAGCTGTTGGAGAGACGCATCGCTGCGGCGCTCCACTAACATTCCGTTCAAAAAATCATCTAGCATAAATCATGTAGCTGATATAGGATATGGTAGAAAGAATATGTGGCCTTTTCTGTAGCCTACAGGCTGGAGATAAAATGTATGACAATGTAATGAGACAGAAACTTTTTACATTTAGGTCATTTAGCAGACGCTCTTATCCAGAGCTACTTACAGTAGGTGAGTGCATTCATTATAATTGTTTTCATACTGGCCCCCCGTGGGAATCGAACCCACAACCCTGGCGTTGCAAACGCCATGCTCTACCAACTGAGCTACATCCCTGCCGGCCATTCCCACCCCTACCCTGGACGACGTTGTGCCAATTGTGCGCCGCCCCATGGGTCTCCCGGTCGCGGCCGGCTACGACAGAGCCTGGATTCGAACCAGGATCTCTAGTGGCACAGCTAGCACTGCGATCAAACAACATATCCTAAAAACAGGACAGGTCAAAGTAAAATGGACAATATGGTGTGGACAATCAGGCTACTCACAACTGCTGTCCAGGAGATTCATCCCGTGGGCTAAATTGTCATGATCAGTGGTTTCAAGTTCGGATCCGTACACTTTTGACGAGCTGATCATAGCGAAAAATAAAATACTTCTGCATTTCCCGCTGTGTAAACACATTGCAAATAGGCTCAAGATAACTCCTGATAAAGTTGGGTAGCTGATATTCAGAGCTTAAATAGCCAAATCACAGGAATCAGGACTAATAAAGCCAATGCAATGACCTGTTTTACAATCGGTGGGCCTACCACATGGATGGACATTCATACAATTCCATAGCAGGCTGACACGGCAGGCTACACCCCAGTAAGCACGGACTGAAGTATTTTGGACTTCTTTTTTTGGTCTTGTCCAGACTGGCTGTATTTTTTTGTGTTTTACAAACGGTAGGTCTACCACATAGATGGCATTCCTAAAATGTAATTTCAGGCGACACTGTAGGCTATACTCAGTAAGCCTTTTAGACGTCTGTTTTTGCTCCTGTCCGGCCTTGATTTCCATGTCCATGGACATTCGTTTTTGGTCCGCTCTGGACCAGCCTTGATATGGCCCAAACATAGACGTCTATAAATGACGTATTTTGAACTTTCATTCAGAACCGAAAATGAACCTGATTTCAACATGGGCTATTTTTTTGTCTCGCCTAGGGTGGCAGAACGGCCAGGACCGGCCCTACACACACACGCACACACGCACACACGCACACACACACACACACACACACACACACACACACACACACACACACACACACACACACACACACACACACACACACACACACACACACACACACACCATAACAGTTTACACGACAAAACAATGTAGATGATAATCTCCCCTCCTTGACCTACTAAAGCTTCCCCTGGCTGGAATGGATGCTTATTATACCACACAGCTCTTTATGGTTAGGTAAGGCTTCCCATAATCTCTCTGTGTGTGTGTACACATACCACTTTGGTCAGGAGTCCGCAAGCAGCACAGATCCCCAGGAGGTTGTAGACAGCTGATCCTACGATGGTGCTCACACCGATGTCTCCCTTTGTCACAAACACACCTGGGTAAGACAACACACACACACACACACACACACACACACACACACACACACACACACACACACACACACACACAGCTGTTAGCACTTGATGATGATGACGATTATGATTGTAGTGATGTGCAGTTCCTATGGTATTCTCAGCAATCATAGTAATTGTATGTTGTGCATATGTTTCAGATGCCTTATGTACCCAGAAAGGCAGTGACCAGTTCAGGAGCAGAGCTGCCTGCTGCCATAAAGGTGGCTCCTGCTACGTCTTGAGACAGACCCAGACCTGGAAAGAAGACCAAGAGATGTTGCCATTAACACACAGACACACTTGCACACACACACACACACACACACACACACATTAATACATACACACACAGATAACTTACGGTCACTGATAAGTTCTAGGGAAGGTAGAAAGTAGTCGTCACAGACTATAGCAACTGCCAGCAGCATGTAAAATATGATCATAAAGTGTATGACAAGTCCTCCATCCTTCCTCTCCTGTAGTGTGAAGAACCCCTCTGGAAACTCAGACGACTGGGTTGTAATACACTCTGTCTCATTCTCTGGAACACCACACACAGAATTGTCTAAGTTACAGAAAGTAACAGTCTACAAACTCAGTAAAAAACAACAACATATACAATAAAAATAAACATTTGAAGTGAAAAAAAAGTTACAGTCTACACTAACATAATGATAGGCTTTTTGAATAAATGTAACATTACTGAATGATCACTGTGGCAACATTGTGCCTATTCTTATGAGGAACGTTATGGAAATGTGTTCTCAATTAGTCACCGCTATTAGCTGCGCAAACATTGCCACCATTTATTGGCTTGAAATCATTGATTATCACGGTTGATGGAGAGATAGAAACACTGACCCAGCGCCCGGCGCTTTCTGTTGGAATGGGAGTCCTCCTGAGCTGCTGCTGCAGTGAAAGACACAAGATGAACCGTGCAATATAAAACTAAAACTAGTCCTAGAAAATAAGGTATAAAATCTTTTCTGTTCTTCTTGTCCACCACTCCGTCTTTATACATGGTTTTAGAATAGAAAGCGGTAAAAAAAAAAAAAAAAACTGTTTTATTAACTACTGCTGCAGTGCGTCATGAGCTCACTAATAATCCAGTCAATATTCAACAAGCCTCTTACTAACTCACATCTACCACAACCTACTCTATTAGGGCTGAAAAGAGATCATGGGGGAGAAAAGCATATTTTAAGGCCTGTGTTCAGAGAGAGAGAGAGAAAGCGAGATCACGGGATGAAGTTATTCTAGCTGAAAGCACCCCAGCCCCCTGTAACCCCCTCCCTCCTCCCCCATTACAGAACCCTCTACCCGGGGGAATTAGAAGGGTTCAACCCCCATAGAAAAGTCTCAGGATAGGAAAGAGATTTCCTGGAAATAAACATTTACACTAATTTAATATTATTAGAAAGGCCTCACTCATGGTGCACATATAGACCTAGGCTCCCATACGGAACAATTATATATTGGAATATATTTAAATAAAAATAGACATGTATTTAAATATATTGGGGACATTTATTTATCCAATATATAAATAAATAAAATATATGTAAATATAATGAGGTGTTTATTTCAAAAAGGCACTTGAACCTAGAACATATCTGTACAAATATTTTTAAATATATTACAATATCTTTCACCTAAGCTGTCAATCACAATTTCAAATGTTCCGGAGCCCGGAGCCCAGCCTCGCCTCCAACTGACAGAGCACCCAATACAATTTTGAATTTCTTCTTCAGAAGAAGAGAGCAGCTGTCAACGCCACAAAGCTTTCTCGTGGATATTGGCATTTTAGTTGATTATACATTCATAACATTTAATATGTTTGTAACCTGGTGGGTAATCATTTATTCAACTGCAAGCAATGGTTTTCATCGAGCTTGCTAACACAGCTAGCTAGATAGCTAACGTTAGCTCCTCCTTTAGCTTGCCAACAGCATGCAGTGTGACTGACCAAGGTAAGAATTGTTTTGAAAAATTAAGTTCAGTAGAGTTAATGTCATGTATGTATTAGATATAATTTAATTGCCAAAGCTATTGTTAAATGTTATTGGCTAGCAAAGTAATGTGTTGCTTGCTAACTAGCTAATTTAGCTAGCTTTAGTGAGGGTTGGGTTTCTCTTCCCTCCTGCAGTGGATCCTTCTGGTCTGGAGTCTCAGCTGCCTATGGACAGACCCCAGCCAATGGAAGTAGACTTTTGTATCATTTAGCTAGCTAGTTCCCAATTCAATTAAAATGTCTTCATGAACATTAACCCCTTATTTATTCTTCATTTTGTGTGGAATTGTTTCACTGACTCTGTCTCTGCATTATCCACAGGGTAACTGTCAACTTGTGAGTCTGAATATGGACACTGGAGGTGAAGGAATCTGCATTGTAAGGATACATTTGATGTTCAAAGACATATTTTTCAAATACAGATGTTAAGGTCACAGATGTAATTTGTACATTATATTTTGTGTTTCAGATGCGACCTTCCAGTGACTCCCATGCCACAATTCAACAATGGAGCAAGTTATTTGAGAAAAAAATAAAGATAATTGAAAACACTCTTAGTTGTCAGTCATGAGTCATTCATTCAAACTTTTCAAAGTGTACCACAGCATGCTATTGTGATTCAGTGCTGAACTTTATATGAAAACGGCCAATTTTGTAATACGTACATATATTTTTGTACATATAGCCTATTTAAATATATGTATATATAAGGCTTAAATACATGTTAAAATATATATGTAAATATATTGTTTTTCCATATGGGCTACCTAGATGAAGAGTAGAGTAGCCAAATCCAAATGGTCGGTGAAAAAAAAGTATAGTAGACCTATAGAGAATGTGAGTATGAGACAGTAAGCCATTATTTTAGGCATAAATAATGCCTCTCTCTACCGCACTTGCTGTCTCAACCTCTGAATGCTTGGCTATGAAAAGGCAACTAACATTTACTCCTGATGTACTGACCTGTTGCACCTTCTGTGATTATTATTTGACCCTGCTGGACATCTTGAAGAACAATCTGGCCTAAATGGCCATGTACTCCTATAATCTCCACTGGCACAGCCAGAAGAGGACTGGCCACCCCTCAGAGCCTGGTTCTTCTAGGTTTCTTCCTAGGTTCCTGCCTTTCTAGGAAGTTTTTCCTAGCCACCATTCTACATCTGCAATGCTTGCTCTTTGGGGTTTTAGGCTGGGTTTCTGTATAAGCACTTTGTGACATCTGCTGATGTAAAAAGGGCTTTATAAATACATGTAATTGATTGATGGGGGGTCTCTACTCTCTAGAGACCCTGTGGCAGTTAGCAGTGATACTGGCTCTGTTTATCAACTGTGCACGCGTTTCGGCTCCATGTGATGCAAAGCCTGTGTGAGCATCGTGAGCAAGATGAAAGATTGAACGCCTCGCACACCAGAGAGAAGTGGCGTCAAAATGGTAAAATGGAGATGCCATTTCATTTATTTTCAGTGTTGATGTAATTTACAGATTTGCCTATCTGAATAAAGCGGGAGCTCTGCTCAAGTCAAAGTAGCCATGCTTTAACCCACTGGTGGGCAGAACTATAACATCCCATTTTTTAAAAACTATTTATATAGGCCTATGATATAGGCTAATATATAATAGCTTCCCGCTGGTTGTTGTAAACTTCTTAAAAGTTAATTTTCTGTGGATAACTTGTAAGTTCACATGTTGACCAACAGGCCTTTGCAATGTTTCTGTGTAATTTTCTTGGCCACATACTACATTGTCTAATGTCTAGCCCACAATATAGCTGAACACTGCGTGTGTGTAAACAAATCTTGGGTTCTGAGAAGGAAGAAGGTAAACTTCCATCGACACTGCCCTTTCGGTCCCGCTTTAAATTATGTTCAACTTATAAAGGCTTCATAAAGCCTTCACAATGCCTTCATAAGCACTACATACATGTGTTACAAAGCTTCTATAACCATATGTCATGCTTTATTAAGGGTTCATAAATGTGGCATAACTGTGTGACATAATCACCAATTTCAAAGGTGACGTAACCCACTGTGTCGAAACAGTGGAGGCTGCTGAGGGGAGGACGGCTCATAATAATGGCTGGAACGGAGTAAATGGAATGGCATCAAACACATGGAAACCATGTGTTTGATGTATTTTATGCCATTCCACTGATTCCGCTCCAGCCATTACCACGAGCCCGTTCTCCCCAATTAAGGTGCCACCAACCGCCTGTGGTCGAATATGATATAAACATGTGCTTTATAAAGGGTGACGCTCTAAAGTGATGTCATGTTAGTCACATTACACCTAATCTCGTTTCCAGACACTTCCGCCCAAATGTGCGGAAGGTCTGGTGGACCAACGCATCAAATTAGGCCATCATTAGTTAGGGTTAGGTTTAAAATCAAATTTTATGAAGATAAATTGTGGAAATGGGCAGGATTTAGCCATAATTATGACTTTTTGACTGTGTTAAGTGGTGACCATGACAAACACTTTACTCAGTAAGGTCACTCCTATAGAATTCTATGGTCATTCCCACTAAGGCCAACTTTGAATGGTTGATATCCCAGGCTTATATGTGCTGTGTGTACTTCCGGGTCACGGAATCTCGGAAAACTTCAAAATAAAAGTCCCCCACGTAATTGTAGAAAAGTGTCAATAACCATTCATGATATATAAAACAAATAACTGTCTAAACATTAACAATGATTCATATTTGTTCATATTTAAGTGGCATTTGCATTATATGTGGCTCTAAAAACATGTTCCAAGGTCAAATAAATGCGAATCACTTGCTCTGAGCCAATACATAGTGGCTTAGAGCAAGAACTATTCTAGGTGCCGCAGTAAAGGGATTGATGGGAATACTCAGTAGGGTCTGTAGAATGTTTATATGGTGTCATTTCATGGGGCTCTGAATAATACGGAGTGTTGCTGGCCTTTTACTTCACCCATTCCATTGGCGGCCGAATCACATCATGTGCGATTACTGCACTACAGAAAACCTGCTAACTAAACAACAGTGCAGGGGATGCCCACTGAATTAAAGGGCAACTACACTAAAAAATCTAAGTTTCTTAGATTTTTTCCCAGACCTCAATGGTCATCCCCTGATGTGGTTTAAGCATTGTTGTGAACACAGAAAATCTAATTCTGTTGTGTTTCTAATAAAAAAGTGTGAAAAAAATGGAATAAACCAGAAGAAATTGGGGAAACCGGGAAAAACTAAACAAAGAAAATGGAATTTGGGAAAATAACAGTAGGATAAAAACAGATTTTAAAAGGCCCTACAAACGTTTTTTTTGCTGTGCATGATTGGACTTTAGAGTGTGTGTCATCCTGCAGCACAGCATTTTGGGGGAAGTTGAGGTCAGATCCAATATTGATTATATTATTATATTATATTATATTGACTATGCACCCAAGAGGGAAAGAGGTTGGGCCATCCTAGAAATGTTTTAGTGAAATATAATATAATATATAACATTTAGCAGATGCTTTTATCCAAAGCGACTTACAATCATGCGTGAATACATTTTTACGTATGGGTGGTCCCAGGAATCGAACCCAATATCCTGCCGTTGCAATGCTCTACCAAGATGCATGACAGCATTATAAATGCGTTGTGAAGCCTCAATTTAATATGATTTATAAGGCCTTTATTAAGCGGTGCTTATGCCACCTTTTACAAAGCAGGTTTATGTCATATTTGACATAGTGGGTTATGTCACATTTGACATTGGTGGTTATGTCACACAGTTATGCCACATTTATGAACCCTTTATAAAGCATGACATACAGTTATAGATGATTCATAACACATTTATATAGTGTTTATGAAGGCTTTATGAAGGCTTTATAAGCTGCACATAATTTAAAGCAGGACCGTACTGGGTCCATAGGCCTACATTATGACATTAGAATTGGGTGGAAAATTACTGCAGGCATACATACCTGTTGCAGACTGCTAACAGTTCTATACAATGGTTCTACGGCTGTGGTAGGCTATCGCCATATTGGGTTACGGCGCCCCCATGTGATGGTTTCAGAAATAAACAATTTTCTGATCTAGGCCTCCCCTGTCACAGTAATAAAACGGACTGTAGCTCTCATAGACCACTAGAGGACAGACTTGGTTCATGTGGAATAATATCTATTAGTTGGTTAAACCTGTTGACTAATGGCCCTTGTACTGTGCCTCAATTCAAACTCAGACCATACAGTTTTAAGAAGATAATTATTTCAAACAGCTGTTGTTATAGTTTATTCTGTGATGTATATTTTTGTGCAATATGATAGCAACATAATTATAGGCCTATGTAAGTTGATCATCAAAGTAACATAGTTTTAGGAAGGTCCTTGGATGGAAATGATGCTGCAAACTAATCTGCTTCAAATAGAATGTGGTATCTGAATGCAGTAGAGTTGGCCAGTAGTAGCCTAGAGTTGATCCAGTAGAATTACATTATTTTATTTTATTGATTCCGTTTATCAGCTGATCCTACTGAAGGGTCGTGCATAACCACAGAAACATACCAGAGATACATCCATTTCTGATACCTTATCCAAACCATAACCTCTCTTCACACCAACTTCCTTCACTCTCTCCATCCCTTTAGCTCACCGCAATTAAGCTAATATGTCATTAATTAGAGTTAGAGGCAACAGGAGGCAGTATGACTAACAAGGATGGATAGAAGGATAGAGGAATGGATAGATGGAGGGATGGAGGAAAGGATGGAGGAAAGGAGGGAGGGATGGAGGAAAGGAGGGAGGGATGGAGGAAAGGAGGGAGGGATGATAGATAGAGAGATGCAGAACAGTGTTTTATTCTGACACTATCGAAATCTCTACGAGCTGATCATCTATTTCAGGGCTTTTAGTACATCTAAATGGAATGTTGTTTTTACTAAGTCATGTGACTAAAGATCCAGCCTCTTAATGGATGTAGGGTGCTGAGTATAACCCTCCAGCCTCTTTTGATGATCAGTAGATTTAAAGCCACACACACACACACACACACACACACACACACACACACACACACACACACACACACACACACACACACACACACACACACACACACACACACACACGCAAAGTGACTGAGACAGAGGGTGCTTGTGAATGCAGGCAGTTCTTCAGACCTTGCAGCTCTAAAGGTGAATCTACTACAGACAGATACTCCACTTATATGCCCCTATATGCCCCTGTGTGTGTGTGTGTGTGTGTGTGTGTGTGTGCGTGTGTGTGTGTTTCATAGTGTCCAATTCAATATTATTTATCTCAAATTTTGTGAGCATTTCTCCTTTGCCAAGATAATTCATCCACCTGACAGGTGTGGCTGTCATGCCCTGGCTCTGGGGACTCTTAAAAGTTGAGCCAGGGTGTGTAGTGTCTATGTTGTAGTTTCTATGTTTTTGTTCTAGTTCGTGTTTTCTATGTTGGCCAGGGTGGTTCCCAATCAGAGGCAGCTGATTCTCGTTGTCTCTGATTGGGAACCATACTTAGGCAGCCTGTTGGCACTAGTTAATTGTGGGATCTTGTTCTGTATAGGTTTGTGTTGGTGAACCTTTAGACTTCACGTATCGTTTTGTTGTTTTGTTATTGTGTAAAGTACTCATTAAAAGATGTACGCCTATCACGCTGCGCCTTGGTCTGCCTCTTAAAACGATCGTGACAGAAGATCCCACCAAAATAGGACCAAGCAGCGTGTGCAGGAGCAAACGCCGGGTATGGAACAGGAGGTTACTCTGGTAGATGTCCTCCTCGGTTGGGGGAGAATCACAGAGGAGGAGGCCGTCCGCTACCGGAGGGCGATGAGGGAGGATGCCCAGGCAGGAGAGGAGAAGCGGCGCCAACCGGGTCGTCGTCGGACAGGCGAGAGGCAACCCCAATAAATGTTTTGGGGGGGGCACACGGCATGGACGACGGGGATGCTGGAGGCAGCTACAGGACGTATCGGCGGATTAGGAGAGGAGGCCACCAGGTATGGGGGGCTGGAAGGGAGGTTGGCGGAGCCTAGAGGTAGAGCAGAGCCAACTCCCCGTACTCAGGCTAGGCAGCGTGAGACTGGGCAGGTTCCGAGTTATGCGGAGCTGCGTACTGTGCCGTGAGTGGTCCGGCACAGTCCTGTACGTCCTGTGCTAGCACCACGCACGTGTCGTGCTAAGGTGGGCTTGCAGCCAGGACGGAGTGTGCCGGCTCAACGCTCGTGGCCTCCAGTACCCCTCCTCGGTCCCGGATATCCTGTGTCAGTGCCACGTGCTGTAGTGCCAGTACGAGTGCACAGCCCTGTACGTCCTGTGCTGATGCCTCACACAGAGTGTGTAGAAATAGGCATTCATCCAGGACGGGTTGTGTCAGCTCTTCGCTCCAGACCTCCAGTCCGTCTCCACAGCCCGGTCCGGCCTGTTCCTGCTCCCTGCACCAAGCCAGTGGTGCGCGTCGTCAGCCCGGTCCGGCCCATTCCTGCTCCCCGCACCAAGCCAGTGGTGCGCGTCGTCAGCCCGGTCCGGCCCGTTCCTGCTCTTCGCACCAAGCCAGTGGTGCGCGTCGCCAGCCCGGTTCAGCCTGTTCCTGCTCCCCGCACCAAGCCAGTGGTGCGCGTCGCCAGCCCGGTTCGGCCTGTTCCTTCTCCTGCTCCCCGCACCAAGCCAGTGGTGCGCGTCGTCAGCCCGGTCCGGCCCGTTCCTGCTCCCCGCACCAAGCCAGTGGTGCGCGTCGTCAGCCCGGTCCGCCCGTTCCTGCTCCCCGCACCAAGCCAGTGGTGCGCGTCGTCAGCCCGGTCCGGCCAGTTCCTGCTCCCCGCACCAAGCCAGTGGTGCGCGTCGTCAGCCCGGTCCGGCCCGTTCCTGCTCCCCGCACCAAGCCAGTGGTGCGAGTCGTCAGTCTGGCACAGCCCGTGCCCGTTCCACCGGTCAGCTGCTCCACACCGGAGCCTGAGCTATCCGCTCCACCGGTGTCCAGTCCAGCTCCGGCCAGCGGGGCCAGACCAGACCAGGGGCGCTACGGGGGGGTAGCGAGAGAGTGGTGGTCACGCCTGGAGCCGGATCCGCCTCCGAGGCGGAATGCCCACCCGGCCCCTCCCCTGTTGTTTTGGTTGGCGCGGTCGCAGTCCGCGCCTTTGGGGGGTGGTACTGTCACGCCCTGGCTCTGGGGACTCTTAAAAGTTGAGCCAGGGTGTGTAGTGTCTATGTTGTAGTTTCTATGTTTTTGTTCTAGTTCGTGTTTTCTATGTTGGCCAGGGTGGTTCCCAATCAGAGGCAGCTGATTCTCGTTGTCTCTGATTGGGACCCATACTTAGGCAGCCTGTTGGCACTAGTTAATTGTGGGATCTTGTTCTGTATAGGTTTGTGTTGGTGAACCTTTAGACTTCACATATCGTTTTATTGTTTTGTTATTGTGTAAAGTACTCATTAAAAGATGTACGCCTATCACGCTGCGCCTTGGTCTGCCTCTTACAACGATCGTGACAGTGGCTTATCAAGAAGCTGATTAAACAGCATGATCATTACACAGGTGCACCTTGTGCTGGGGACAGTTTTGAGGGAGTATGCAATGCTGAATGCAGGAATGTCCAGCAGAGCTGCTGCCAGAGAATTGGATGTTAATTTCTCTACCATAAGCCGCCTCCAACGTAATTTTAGAGAATTTGGCAGTACGTCCAACCGGCCTCACAACAGCAGACCAAATGTAACCACGTCAGCCAAGGACCTCCACATCCGGCTTCTTCACCTGCAGGATTGTCTGAGACCAGCCACCCAGGCAGCTGATGAAACTGTGGGTTTGCATAACTGAAGAATTTCTGCACAAACTGTCAGAAACCATCTCAGGGAAGCTCATCTGCGTGCTCGTCGTCCTCATCAGGGTCTTGACCTGATTGCAGTTCGGCGTCGTAACTGACTTCAGTGGGCAAATACTCACCTTCGATGGCCACTGGCAAGCTGGAGAAGTGTACTCTTCACGGTGAATCCCTGGTTTCAACTGTACCGGGCAGATGGCAGACAGCGTGTATGGCATTGTGTGGTCGAGCGGTTTGCTGATGTCAGCATTGTGAACAGAGTGCCCCATGGTGACGGTGGGTTTATGGTATGGGCAGACATAAGATACGTACAACGAACACAATTGCATTTTATTGATGGCAATTCTAATGCACAGAGATACCGTAACGAGATCCTGAGGCCCATTGTCGTGCTATTCATCCGCCACCATCACCTCATGTTTCAGCATGATAATGGGCAGCCCCATGTCGCAAAGATCTGTACACAATTCCTGGAAGCTGAAAATGTCCCAGTTCTTCCATGGCCTGCATGGTCACCAGACATGTCACCCATTGAGCTTGTTTAAAAAACATACAGTGGCTTGCGAAAGTATTCACCCCCTTGGCATTTTTCCTATTTTGTTAACTTACAACCTGGAATTAAAATGGATTTTTTGAGGGTTTGTATCATTTGATTTACACAACATGCCTACCACTTTGAAGATGCAAAATAATTTTTATTGTGAAAAAATAAAAAATAAAAATAAAAAATAAAAAAATATAGAAAAATATAGAAAAATAGAACAAATAAACGAAAAAAGAAATAAGACAAAATAAATAATAAAAAATTAAATTGTAAAGTGGTTATCCCACTGGCTATAAGGTGAATGCACCAATTTGTAAGTCGCTCTGGATAAGAGCGTCTGCTAAATGACGTAAATGTAAATGTAAATGTAAACAAACAAGATATAATGCAAAGAAACAGAAAACTTGAGCGTGCATAACTATTCACCACCCCAAAGTCAATTCTTGTTAGAGCCACCTTTTGCAGCAATTACAGCTGCAAGTCTCTTGGGGTATGTCTCTATAAGCTTGGCACATCTAGCCACTGGGACTTTTGCCCATTCTTCAAGGCAAAACTGCTCCAGCTCCTTCAAGTTGGATGGGTTCCGCTGGTGTACAGCAATCTTTAAGTCATACCACAAATTCTCAATTGGATTGAGGTCTGGGCTTTGACTATTCCAAGACATTTAAACGTTTCCCCTTAAACCATTCGAGTGTTGCTTTAGCAGTATGCTTAGGGTCATTTTCCTGCTGGAAGGTGAACCTCTGTCCCAGTCTCAAATCTCTGGAAGACTGAAACAGGTTTCCCTCAAGAATTTCCCTGTATTTAGCGCCATCCCATCATTCCTTCAATTCTGACCAGTTTTCCAGTCCCTGCCGATGAAAAACCTCCCCACAGCATGATGCTGCCACCACCATGCTTCACTGTGGGGATGGTGTTCTCGGGGTGATGAGAGGTGTTGGGTTTGCGCCAGACATAGCGTTTTTCCTTGATGGCCAAAAAGCTTAATTTTAGTCTTATCTGATCAGAGTCCCTTCTTCCATATGTTTAGGGAGTTTCCCACATGCCTTTTGGTGAACACCAAATGTGTTTGCTTATTCTTTTCTTTAAGCAATGGCTTTTTTCTGGCCACTCTTCTGTAAAGCCCAGCTCTGTGGAGTGTACGGCTTAAGGTGGTCCTATGGACAGATACTCCAATCTCCGCTGTGGAGCTTTGCAGCTCCTTCAGGGTTATCTTTGGTCTCTTTGTTGCCTCTCTGATTAATGCCTTCCTTGCCTGGTCCGTGAGTTTTGGTGGGCAGCCCTCTCTTGGCAGGTTTGTTGTGGTGCCATATTCTTTCAATTCTTTAATAATGGATTTAATGGTGCTCCGTGGGATGTTCAACGTTTCAGATATTTTTTTATAACCCAACCCTGATCTGTACTTCTCCACAACTTTGTCCCTGACCTGTTTGGAGAGCTCCTTGGTCTTCTTGGTGGTGCCCCTTGCTTAGTGGTGTTGCAGACTCTGGGGCCTTTCAGAACAGGTGTATATATACTGAGATCATGTGACACTTAGATTGCACACAGGTGGACTTTATTTAACTAATTATGTGACTTCTGAAGGTAATTGGTTGCACCAGATCTTATTTAGGGGCTTCATAGCAAAGGGGGTGAATACATATGCACGCACCACTTTTCCGTTATTTAGTTTTTAGAAAAAGATTTAACACGTTTTTTTCATTTCACTTCACCAATTTGGTCTATTTTGTGTATGTCCATTACATAAAATCAAAATATAAATCCATTTAAATTATAGGTTGTAATGCAACAAAATAGGAAAAACATCAAGGGGGATGAATACTTTTGCAAGGCACTGTACCATATTTATCATTATCACTGACGTTGCTGTTTGACTCAATGAAACTGTGTTCAAAACTGCCATCAAGTCTATGTGTGTGTCTGTTGTGTAAACAAATCTTGGTTCTGAGAAGGAGTAGGGTAAACTTCCATTGAGCCCTGGTGTGTGTTTGTGTTTGTGTGTGTGTGTGACACTGGGAGAAAAAAACTGAAACAAACATGGCCATATACGCTGAGTATACCAAACATTAGGAACACCTTCCTAATATTGAGTTGCCCTCAGAACAGCCTCAATTGTCGGGGCATGGACTCTACAAGGTGTCGTAAGCGTTCCATAGGGATGCTGGCCCATGTTGACTCCAATGCTTCCCACAGTTGTGTCAAGTTGGCTGGATATCCTTTTGGTGGTGGACCATTCTTGATACACACGGGAAACTATTGAGCATGAAAAGCCCAGCAGCGTTGCAGTTCTTGACACAAACCGGTGCGCCTGGCACCTACTACCATACCCCGTTCAAAGGCACTTAAACGTTTTGTCTTGCCCATTCACCCTCTGAATGGCACATGTACACAATCCATGTCTGAATTGTCTCAAGGCTTAAAAATCCTTCTTTAACCTGTCTCCTCCCCTTTATCTACACTGATTGGAGTGGATTTAACAAGTGACATCAATAAGGGATCATAGCTTTCCCCTGGATTCACCTGGTCAGTCTGTCATGGAAAGAGCGGGTTTAGTGAACTCAGTGTATTGCCACCTGGTTTGTGTGACTCATGGAAACAACATAATGTATTCTTAGAAGTAAGAAGATAAAGTGCCAAAGTTAGTTATAAAAACCTCTGTTATAACTGTGGGCGTATCCTCTCAGCAGCGTGACACATCTAAAACTAACAGTTTCACAACCGCCCTTTGTCACAGTTCCTTTGGAATTCTCCTTTATGGCGTTCTTATCTCTTTGTTTGCTTATGTCCTTATGGCTGTGTGCTGTGCTGTGCTGTTCCTTACCGTAGCCGGTACCTGGACCCTGTGGCCTTAGACCTGTACCAGGTAGACCACAAGCCCTCCTGCCAGGCTGTATAGCTGGTCTCTACCCAACAGTCCAAGGTCCATTTAGATAATTAGTCTGAAGGGCTGACGCAGAGAGAGGCAGGGTTACAGCAGGCTGCTATCTGATTACTATCAACACACAGGTCACAAACACAGGTAGAGAGAGAGAGAGATAGAGGCAGAGGCAGAAACAGACAGGTAGAGAGACGCCGAACTCAGTGAGAACAACAACTAACTAACTAACAACTGTGGAACTGAACTGAACAGAAGACAAACAGAAGACTGAAGTCCTAACAGAGAGAGAGACTGGTCCATGTGCTAGTGTTGAAGTGAGCCACCATGGCTAAACAGACAGATATGTTTGTCCTGTTCTTCGTCTGTCTGTCCGGGCTGGTCCAGTCTACGACAGCGATGATATTCTGGACGGCGTACGTGGGGATACATTTCTATGACAGCAGCACTAACCAGACGGAGACCAGGTTCTGTGAGTGTGGGGTGTACGGGCGTTCCTCCCCTCTAGAGAGTGCTGCCGGGATGGTGGTCCTCCCTGCCTCAGACCCCCAGGGGTGCAGCCTGGACCCCTACCCCTCCAACGACAACACCACCTCCCAGGGGCCCTGGATCGCTCTGGTCAAGAGGGGAAACTGTACCTTCAGTGAGAAGATCAAGGCAGCGTGGGCCAGGGGGGCGGCGGCCGTAGTGGTCTATAACCTGGACGGGACCGGTAACAACTCAAATTACATGAGTCACAGCAACACCCCTGGCACCGTGGCCATTATGATCGGTAACCTCCAGGGGGTAGAGATCGCCAACATAGTGCGGGGCGGTCTGGCCGTCTCCATGGTGATCGAGGTGGGCAAAGCCCATGGGCCCTGGATGGACACCTATTGGCTCTACTTCCTGTCTATTGCCTTCTTCATCATGACGGGCGCCTCCATTGTCTACTTCGGGTTCGTCTCCGCCCACCGACTGCACAGTCTCAGGGCGATCCGTCACGCCGATCGGCGGTTGAGGAATGAGGCCAAGAAAGCGATTGGTCGACTGGAGGTGCGTACGCTGAAGCGCGGGGACGAGGAGACAAAGTCGGACAGCCACACCTGTGCCGTGTGTATCGAGTCGTACCGCCCAGGAGATGTAGTGACCGTTCTGACCTGTGGTCATCTGTTCCACAAGGCTTGTATCGAGCCCTGGCTGCTGGACAAGAGGACCTGCCCCATGTGTAAGGCTGACATCCTGAAGGCCTTAGGAGTGGAGGGGCCCGGGGAGGAGGAGGAGAGCAGCAGTTCCTCTATCCCACCACCAGATGTCCCTATCGTCACAGTGTCTGGAGGATCAGGCGGAGAGCTGCTGTATGAGGTCCCTCTCAACGGCAAACACCCACCGACCCCCACCCTGACCCCTCGACCCCCCACCGAGGCCTGGCAACCACATCACTATGACAATATGGCCTTCGAGGGAGAGACACGCCATCAGGGGAACGTGGCCACCAGAGGATAAACGACAACAACAACACTGGATAATGGTAATTTCTACCTGGAGCATGAACAACAACCCATAGACAACTTCACACAGCTACAGCAGTGGCTTGTGATATACGGTACTATCACTGTTAGCTAAACCATATCTACTGTACTGCTAGGAAAATATCTCCCTGGATTCAAACACGGTTTACTGATGATCAAATAACTACTTGTGCTATCAACACTACTATCATGACAATAGTTTCTAGCTCTACTTATCTGCATAGAGAGCTGTAGCCTAAACCCTGGTCCAGGAAAGCTGCTGGTGTGCAGGCTTCTCTTTTAACTTCTCTTTGAGATCAAAGCTACTTCTTTATAATTTGTTAAATGAACAAATGATCACTTTTATTATGATGAGAAATGCTGAATATATTTGTATATTAAATTGATATCACTGCTGTATTTTTAAAAGTAGATATTCTAAGAGTAAAAAAAAAAAAATCTGTATATAAGAATGAATCAAACTACAGTATACTGTAATGGTTCACATTGAAACATATGAAATGAAATGATTAACCAACAAAACAGAATATGTACTAATTTACGTACTAATCTGGTTTAGTATCGCTAGAGATGTACTGTACATGTGTCTGTGGCAGGGTAGGTGTCAATTTAATTTCAAATCAGTCAATTCAGAAAGTGAATTAAATTCATGAATTGATCAAATCTTCATTAAAAACAAATGGCACTTTTGAATACAATTTCAATGAATATCCTGAAGTGACAATGGAAGCCATGTTGAGTTTTCTTAACCTGGACTGGTCATGTGGTGAGGAAGGACGCCTGGGCCTAATGATGAGAGCCCTGCCAGTCTGAGACCAGGAGAGGGGAGGATGAGAGGAGGGAAGGGTGAGAGGAGAGGAGGAGGAGGGGAGGAGGAGAGGGAGGGGGGAGGGGGGGGAGGAGGGAGGAGGGAGGAGAGGGAGGGAGGAGGGAGAGGGGAGGAGAGGAGGGGGGAGGAGGAGAGGAGAGGAGGGGAGGAGGGAGGGGAGGGGAGAGGAGAGGAGGGGAGGAGGGGAGGAGAGGAGGGGAGGAGGGGGGGGAGGAGAGGAGGGAGGAGGAGAGGAGGAGGAGAGGGGAGGATGAGAGGAGAGGATGAGAGGAGAGAGAGGAGAGGAGGATGAGAGGAGAGGAGAGGAGAGGAGGGGAGAGGATGAGAGGAGAGAGAGGAGGAGAGGAGAGGATGAGAAAGTCTATAATTACCTCCTTCTAGCAGTAGGACTCCACTCACCTCACACCTACTGATCAGCCATAATCACCTCCCTCCCACTCAGGGGCCTGTAGTGTGTGTTATTGTGTGTGTGTAGAAGCTCCCCAGGATGTGGCTAATAGAACTTGGTCATTAATTAGCAGGAAACAACCCAGCTGAATGACTGCTGCCCTCTTCTGCCTAGGGTTGAATGGCGGGTGTCACGATCGTCGGAAGAAGCAGACCAAGGCGCAGCGTGATATGCGTACATCTTTTAATGAGTACTTTACAAATATACAAAACAACAAAACGATACGTGAAGTCCTAGGCTAATACACCAACACAAACCTTACGGAACAAGATCCCACCATGAACTGTGCAAAACAGGCTGCCTAAGTATGGTTCCCAATCAGAGACAACGAGCCACAGCTGCCTCTGATTGGGAACCACCCCGGCCAACATAGAAATTCACTAACTAGAACATGAACATAGAAAACACAACACAGACACTACACACCCTGGCACAAACTTTTAAGAGTCCCCAGAGCCAGGGCGTGACAGCGGGAACCCGGTTACCGAGATTTACAGGGATTTACCCCCCAAACATCTCCCTTTTCCCGGGATAACAGAGGGAAACCGGTAAATTATAATAAATTATTTATATGAACAGCAAGGCGTGAAATGGAACTGTTAAACGCCTCCGTTCGGTACATTACCTTGGAAATAATGGACGACGCAGAGTTCATTTTTCCAACGTAATGTACAGAATGGAGGCGTTTATCCCACTCATACCACAGTTGCCAAAGAAAACAATACGAAAGCACACATTTACCGGTAGAAATAAAAACATTTGTTGATATTTCAATTTTGATTAGCAAATTCATACTTTCTCATCTTTTGGTTGCTAGAGACGCGACCCAGTCGTTTGTTCGATTAGTTCGATATTTACGGACGTGACCCAGTCATTAGTTCTTTATAGCATGGCAACATGCTTATAACCCTTGCTTGCTGCTAGCTGGCCAACTTGCTATGGCTACACAGTTATGACCTCTGCAGCCAGAATAACAGCTAAGTGTATTGCGTTGTGTTTGGTTAAGCTGTTTATCCTGCTTATACCACAGTTGCCAAAGAAAACAATACTAAGCACACATTTACCGGTAGAAAAAAAAGAGTTAATATTTTCATTTACATAAGCAAATTCACTGTCTCATCTTTTGGTTGCTAGAGACGCGACCCAGCCGTTCGTTCTTTATGTTCCGTTGCCAGGCTCGTTGGCAATGTCCTTATCCCTTACTTGTTAGCTAGCCAGCTAGCTATGGCTAAAACAGTCAACTGTACTGTAAGTCAACTGTACTGTACTGTACTGTAAGTCGCTCTGGCTAAGAGTGTCTGCTAAATGATGTAAATCTGTGGTGTAATAAGCATCTCAATATGGTTAATACTGCACTGCCATCTAGTGGAATAGATTAGCAACTTCACTTGAATCTCATTCATGATTATGAATATAATACATGCAGACTACTGTATCATTTCTGCATTCCTTGTCATACAAAGCTCACCTATAAAGATGACTGTACTCATTCAGTATTTACTGTGGTGGCCACAGCAAGGCTTTAGCTGACACCTCCAGGCTGTTTCAGTGTGGACATATTATTCCTCATTCACTTAATGTTATTTAAAACCACTTTAAATCAGTCTGTCTTAACTGAAAGGCCCATCTATCAGAGGATGAAGAGTTCAGAAGTCCTCCTCTTCCTCTCAATCAGCAAACTGGAGGTTTTAACTGTAGCAGCACCATCACTCACTCTCTGACAGTCTGCAAGTGTGTGTGTGTGTGTGTGTGTGTGTGTTCTGTCCGAAGTGCTGCCTCAGAGGAAAGCTTCTGTAATGAAGTCTCACACACACACACACACACACACACACACACACACACACACACACACCTCTGGCTCTCTACTCTGGGTCATTAGCTAGATGAAGGAGGAGATTTCATTAGATCAGAGAAATATAGGACCGGAGTCAGATGAATCCATTTGCTGGATAAGTGGGTTTGGTCTGTCCTCTGCAGTACTTATTAACTAG
Source organism: Coregonus clupeaformis (assembly GCF_020615455.1). Classification (NCBI taxonomy): domain Eukaryota; kingdom Metazoa; phylum Chordata; class Actinopteri; order Salmoniformes; family Salmonidae; genus Coregonus; species Coregonus clupeaformis. Next base: position 61,176,564 of record NC_059220.1, on the reverse strand, counting down.
AAAGCTGCTGTGCTGTGTGTTTTCTGGGAACCAGCACAGTATTCTCCACCACCCATCTTTATAACTGAATACATGGGTAGATATGTAAGGGTTAGGACATTAACAATATGTTTTAATACATTATGTTTAATACATTGAAAATATGTTAATACATTGTCAATAAGTTAATACATCATCTAATGTTTGAGTATTTGGCTAGATCTTGTTCTTTACCAGGTAAATGTCTCTTCAGGTGTTTTCTGTGTGTGTCTTTACCACTGGTCTTAACTCCCAGGAGGTGTGTTGTAGGTTCATTGTTTGGTTCCTGATAGACTATCATCAGCTCAGTCCTCCTGGCCCTCTGTGTTCTGTACCTCAGGCTGTTCCTGTTGGTACGATGGCTACAACCTCACTTACCCCAACACACAGCAGACCGCCTCTAACCTGACCCCCTCTACAATCCCACTTAACCCCAACACACAGCAGACCCCCTCTAACCTGACCCCCTCTACAACCCCACCAAACCCCAACACACAGCAGATCACAACCTGATAACATGCTGATGAGATAGTGATGATCAATAGACACAGTCCACGAGGATGAACAATACAGTCAGCTGTCATCTTGTCTCTTTGTCCCTCATTGTCCACTATGTCTTTCCTGCTACTACCAACCAGCCAGGTCTTAAGGCGTCAGCATGCTTCAGTTCGGCTGGCACCTAGCTAGGCGTACTGAATGAGTGTGCTCGCATACTCCCTTAAAAGACCTTCACTTGAAAAATTAGAAAAAAGCGCCAATAGTCCATCTTGAGACGCCGTAGCCAGTATACACTTCCTCAAAATAGTCAGAATGAATCTAAGATAACTCAAGAAATCTGTCATTAATTTTGACGTTTTTACCGAGGAGATCTTAGTCTTGCAATGTTACATCTAACTAAGATGTTTGGTGCAGTATTTCTCAATGAAAAAATTTGCATGAAAATGAGTCGTCTATAGTTGAATGACTACAAAGACTTTACTGAAGATCCCTACTGTTGACCAATCACCGACGAAATGTTGCAAGCCAAAGTCGGCTACCGACTACGGCTTGCCTCCAGAAAAAAATTTTGTGTGCCCGAACAAAAATGTCACAAAATGTCGTCATAATATATGCACAAACTCTTCCAAACTGTTTCGGCTGGGAAGCATGTGGACGCATATAGGGTGAGGGATATAGGCAGGGAGGAGGAGTGAGGAGAGGGAGGCAGAGAGGAGGAGGGAACAGGGGTGAGGCAGAGAGAAGGGGTGAGGAGGGAAGAGGAGGGGTAAGGAGGGTTGGTTGAGGCAGAGTGGAGGAAGGAGGAGGGGTAAGTAGGGAGGGAGGAGGGATGAGGAGTGTTAAAGCAGAGAGGAGGAGGGGTAAGTAGGGAGGGAGGAGGGATGAGGAGTGTTAAAGCAGAGAGGAGGAGGGGTAAGTAGGGAGGGATGAGGAGTGTTAAAGCAGAGAGGAGGAGGGGTAAGTAGGGAGGGAGGAGGGATGAGGAGTGTTAAAGCAGAGAGGAGGAGGGGTAAGTAGGGAGGGAGGAGGGATGAGGAGTGTTAAAGCAGAGAGGAGGAGGGGTAAGTAGGGTTGAGGTAGAGAGGAGGAGGGAGCAGGGGTGAGGCAGATATAAGGGGTGAGGAGGGAAGAGGAGGGGTAAGGAGGTTTGAGGCAGAGTGGAGGAGGGAGGAGTGGAGGAGAGAGAGAGGAGGAGAGAGGAGGGGTAAGAGAGAGAGGAGGAGAGAGGAGGGGTAAGGAGGGTTGAGGCAGAGAGGAGGGAGGAGTGGAGGAGAGAGAGAGGAGGAGAGAGGAGGGGTAAGAGAGAGAGGAGGAGAGAGGAGGGATAAGGAGGATTGAAGCAGAGAGGAGGAGGGAGAGTGGAGGAGGAGGAGGGATAAGGAGGGTTAAGGCAGAGAGGAGGAGAGAGGGGGAGGAGAGAGGAGGGAATGGAGTGTTAAGGCAGAGAGGAGGAGGGGAGTGGAGGAGGGGAGGGATAAGGAGATTGAGGCAGAGAGGAGGAGGAGGGGTGGAGGAGAGAGGAGGGGTAAGGAGGGTTGAGGCAGAGAGGAGGAGAGAGGAGTGGAGGAGAGAGGAGGGGTAAGGAGGGTTGAGGCAGAGAGGAGGAGAGAGGAGTGGAGGAGAGAGGAGGGGTAAGGAGGGTTGAGGCAGAGAGGAGAGAGGAGGGGTGAGAGAGAGAGGAGGAGAGAGGAGGGGTAAGGAGGGTTGAGGCAGAGAGGAGAGAGGTGGGGTGAGAGAGTGTGTGTATATCCAATAAGAGGGTATTTGGATGATGTGAGGCCACAGTGACCATATAAGTAATAGGAAGTACTCATCACTGTCAACACTTGTCAGCAGTCATTGGATCGTTCACACAGTTATAGCCTACTGACAAACTTTTTAAAAGTTTATAAAATGTGTTGATAATATTATGCAACACATTTCAATCTGAATAGAACTCATTAGTATCTGAGCTGAACACTGCCTCCTGTTGGTGAGATGTTGATATTACACATGTAACATGGCATGTGGAGCCTATGGGAGTTACTTCTCTCTCCCTTCCTTTTCCCCCTTTCTCTCTCTCTCTCTCTCTCTCTCTCTCTCTCTCTCTCTCTCTCTCTCTCTCTCTCTCTCTCTCTCTCTCTCTCTCTCTCTCTCTCTCTCTCTCTCTCTCTCTCTCTCTCTCTCTCTCTCTCTCTCTCTCTCTCTCTCTCCTCTCTCTCCCAGTCAGACACAGATTTGCCAGCTTCACTACGAGCTTCGCTGCCCACAATAGACAGATTAAAGAGAGTCTGAGAAGGCCATTTGTGAGCCATAAGAGTTTGCGTGTACTTCTCAGCAGCGGTACTAGTCTGTGGCTGTGTGTGTGTGTGTTTGTGTGTGATTCTCAGATCTGCGTTTTGATCAGTGGCACCTCTCGCAGTGTTGTTGCTTGGCAGGAAAAATGCTGCAATTTGTTCCACTCTACCCCCGCAGACTCCCCAACTGCAGTCACACACAGACACACACACCACACACACACACGCACGCTTACATACAGATCCTGTCGCGTTTTCCTCTCCTTCTGCCCCAATCACAGGTTCTGCGATTTTGCGGGACCAACAGTGACACATGCACACACCCCAACACACATCCCATTAAAAGCAGCAGTTGTGTATACGTAGAGTATCTGTCTGAACCTTTAGAGCTGAAAAGGTCTGAGGAACTGCCTGCATTCACAAGCACCCTCTGTCTCAGTCACTTTGCCTGTGTGTTTGTGTGTGTGTGTGTGTGTGTGTGTGTGCGTGCGTGCGTACGTGTGTACATGCAAGTACAGGATGTGCGTGTGTGGCTTTACAGTTTTTTTTGATTGCTAACAAGCATTGTTCAATACTGCGGATACATGTGCAAAACTCTAAATACAGTTATCAAAACAACATGCAACTTGGCAATGCACATCCTACATGTCTCAAAAGCAAATCTTTCTACCAAATGAAAGCTAACAGTCTCTCACGACATGCACACTTTGTCATTCATAGTATCATGACCTACAAAACTCTAAAAACAGCTACCACTTGAAAATGGGTCAATTTGTCTTTAATATCATATTTTTAGATGAACCAACAGTCATTTTTACAAAAGAAGAGTGGCAAACCTGTACTGTATAGAATGTCCTGCAAGATATGTAAAGAAATAAAGCAGAAAGGCTGCAATATGCTTCAATACAATTTACTGTAGTTTTGCAAATTACTGTATTTTGCTTTTTGAGTAATTCCAAAATACACAAAAATAAATAATTCCAGTACTGTTAAACAAACAAAAAGTGTATACACACTATGAATATGCACAGCATATTGTCCAAATGAAACAGATATATAACAATGCTAGTCAACCCTGTCTGCTGCATTGGGCCACAAGTTCTCATCCACATCACACTGTATGGCCTCTCGCGCAATACACCTGGGAAATAATCTCTTTGCATGGCTGATCCATCCCTGGCAATCTTCTGCAGAGATATCGAGGCATCCTGCATTCATTGCATCCAAGAGTGACATTTGATCATGTGGATGGTGGTCATAAACTTTCCACCTCCATGAGGAAAATCATTATTCTATGGGGTTGAGGAAGGGAGAGTAAGGGGGGAGGAAAAGTGACACCATCCCGGGATGGGCTGGGAGTGCAAACCACATGGGAGTGGTGAAATGCCACATTGTCCCATACAATTAACCAGGTTTCCATATTTCTTCTGACTTGCCCTCTTTCTTCGCCTGGCAAAAGCCTTTCCATAGTCATCCATGAATGAAATTAGGTGCTCTGTGTTGTATGGCAACAGTTAGTGGTTTATGTAACAGCAATCATTCAGAGGATATTGCAGCACACATTGGGATGTTGGCACCCCTCTGGCCTGGGACATTCACTGTTGCTTTTTTCCCAATCACATTCCTTCCACGTCGGCGTGTTTTGGCCATGTTAAAACCAGCCTCATCCACAAAGACGAACATGTGAGGTGTTGGCCTGGCTTCAAGCTCCATGACACTAAAATATTGTAAATCCACAGGGCAACAAATTGTTTAAAAAAAAAAGTTTTGTCATTTAGCAGACGCTCTTATCCAGAGCGACTTACAGTTAGTGAGTGCATACATTATTTTTTTATACCCTCTGTGGGAAACGAACCCACAACCCTGGCATTGCAAACGCGATGCTCTACCAACTGAGCTACATCCCTGCCGGCCATTCCCTCCCCTACCCTGGGCCAATTGTGCGCCGCCCCATGGGTCTCCCGGTCGCGGCCGGCTACGACAGAGCCTGGATTCGAACCAGGATCTCTAGTGGCACAGCTACAGTGGGGAAAAAAAGTATTTAGTCAGCCACCAATTGTGCAAGTTCTCCCACTTAAAAAGATGAGAGAGGCCTGTAATTTTCATCATAGGTACACGTCAACTATGACAGACAAATTGAGAAAAAATTTCCAGAAAATCATATTGTAGGATTTTTAATGAATTTATTTGCAAATTATGGTGGAAAATAAGTATTTGGTCACCTACAAACAAGCAAGATTTCTGGCTCTCACAGACCTGTAACTTCTTCTTTAAGAGGCTCCTCTGTCCTCCACTCGTTACCTGTATTAATGGCACCTGTTTGAACTTGTTATCAGTATAAAATACACCTGTCCACAACCTCAAACAGTCACACTCCAAACTCCACTATGGCCAAGACCAAAGAGCTGTCAAAGGACACCAGAAACAAAATTGTAGACCTGCACCAGGCTGGGAAGACTGAATCTGCAATAGGTAAGCAGCTTGGTTTGAAGAAATCAACTGTGGGAGCAATTATTAGGAAATGGAAGACATACAAGACCACTGATAATCTCCCTCGATCTGGGGCTCCACGCAAGATCTCACCCCGTGGGGTCAAAATGATCACAAGAACGGTGAGCAAAAATCCCAGAACCACACGGGGGGACCTAGTGAATGACCTGCAGAGAGCTGGGACCAAAGTAACAAAGCCTACCATCAGTAACACACTACGCCGCCAGGGACTCAAATCCTGCAGTGCCAGACGTGTCCCCCTGCTTAAGCCAGTACATGTCCAGGCCCGTCTGAAGTTTGCTAGAGTGCATTTGGATGATCCAGAAGAGGATTGGGAGAATGTCATATGGTCAGATGAAACCAAAATAGAACTTTTTGGTAAAAACTCAACTCGTCGTGTTTGGAGTACAAAGAATGCTGAGTTGCATCCAAAGAACACCATACCTACTGTGAAGCATGGGGGTGGAAACATCATGCTTTGGGGCTGTTTTTTCTGCAAAGGGACCAGGACGACTGATCCGTGTAAAGGAAAGAATGAATGGGGCCATGTATCGTGAGATTTTGAGTGAAAACCTCCTTCCATCAGCAAGGGCATTGAAGATGAAACATGGCTGGGTCTTTCAGCATGACAATGATCCCAAACACACCGCCCGGGCAACGAAGGAGTGGCTTCGTAAGAAGCATTTCAAGGTCCTGGAGTGGCCTAGCCAGTCTCCAGATCTCAACCCCATAGAAAATCTTTGGAGGGAGTTGAAAGTCTGTGTTGCCCAGCGACAGCCCCAAAACATCACTGCTCTAGAGGAGATCTGCATGGAGGAATGGGCCAAAATACCAGCAACAGTGTGTGAAAACCTTGTGAAGACTTACAGAAAACGTTTGACCTGTGTCATTGCCAACAAAGGGTATATAACAAAGTATTGAGAAACTTTTGTTATTGACCAAATACTTATTTTCCACCATAATTTGCAAATAAATTCATAAAGAATCCTACAATGTGATTTTCTGGATTTTTTCTCTCTCAATTTGTCTGTCATAGTTGACGTGTACCTATGATGAAAATTACAGGCCTCTCTCATCTTTTTAAGTGGGAGAACTTGCACAATTGGTGGCTGACTAAATACTTTTTTCCCCCACTGTAGCACTGCGATGCAGTGCCTTAGACCACTGCGCCACTCGGGAGGTAACAGTTTTATGGCATTGTTGCTAATGACCATGTCAACAATTACAGCTTCCTGCTGAGCAGAGAAAATCCTACCTCTCCCCCCTCCATTTGTTAACCGTTGGGTCCTAAAACATAAATAAAATGACACACAAGTGGTTCGGAGAGCTTTTGCTCGATTTACTACTCTACAGTAATATTCAGTACAGTTAGATGCCCATGCAGAATGCATATCTTACCTGTTAGTTTGCTGGAAGGTTATAATAGATGACACAGTTGAGCGTTGCAAATTTGGCTGCCCTCTGAGACCAGTATCTCTCATTGATAGACCATGATTGACAACATGATCAATGATTGTAGCCCTAATCTCATCTGACACTACAACTCTGGGTCTTCCCCTGAGTCGTCTTCCACCACGGATACGTAATCCTCTGCCTCTCTCTGCAGCTCTTCCACCTCTGTAAGCCACTACACGATCTCTGGCTGCGTCCATGATTATGTAAAATATATTCCAAAGATGTCCCCTTTTGTAGAGATGGTAATGACATAAAAATGGAAAACACCTGGGTAGGTCTTCAGTTACGTAATGTAGAATGAAAATCAGCTGTGAATAATTAAGAGTTATTATTATTATATTTTTTATTTTAGAATTTCTATTTTGCTTTTACTGTAGCAATGTAAAAAATTGCAGTCTAATTCAATTTTCAGTAGCTTTTGAACTTGAGTTTAACAGTTTTGATAAGGGTATCTTAACATTTGTAAAATGGTCTGTAGATCATAGAGTTTTGTTGGTAAATGTGTTTTTGTGAGACAAGAATGTATGTAATTTGAAAGATGTCATTGAATGCATTTTGTGTCAAAGCAATGACAAATGATCCACAGGTTGCCACATAGAGTGTTGCTGTGATAACTGTATTTAGAGTTTTGCACATGTATCCACAGTATTGAACAATGCTTGTTAGCAATCGAAAAAAACGGTAAATCTACTGATCATCACAAGAGGCTATAGGGTTCTACAACAGATAGATGTGAAGCATCCGCTTAGCGTTTCCATTCACAATCAATATGGTAGTGAGAGGAAGCCCACTGGCCGGCAGTGGGAGAAGATGGTGCGAGATGGATTTTGGCTGACATTCTGCACATTTTCTAATCGATGAAACATTTGATCTCAATACAGTTTTCTGTTCCCAAAACTAGAATCTGTTATGAACAGAGTGGAATAAGTTTTGTAGACTTTATCCTTTGCAAAGTTTTTTTTAAATTGCGTTGTTTAGAAGGAGTGCAAAGGCGAATTGAGTTATTGCACACGTGCACTTCACAGAGGAGGTGTTCCCTAACGGAAACATGCAGATGTCTGCTAGAACGCGCCAATAGGATCTCGCTAGCTCGTTCTTGGCTCTGCCCACCTCCTTGCTTGTTCTGCCCACTATGACTCATTTGTTCCTATTGGAAACGACAGGCTGTGGTCTATCTTGGTTTACTTATACAAATCTTTGGTTATTCTCAGCACCCTACATCCATTAAGAGGCTGGATTGTTAGTCACATGACTTAGTAAAACCTCATTCCATCTAGATGTTCTAAAAGGCCCCGTATCAATGATCAGCTCCATGACTATAGTGTCAGAATAAAACACTGTTCTGCCTCCGCTCAACAACCACCCCTCCATCCATCCCTCCCTCCCTCCCTCCCTCCATCCCTCTATCCCTCCATCCTTCCATCCATCCTTGTTAGTCCTGCTGCCTCATGTTGCCTCTAACTCTAACTAATGATCTATTAGCTTAATTGAGGTGAGCTGAAGGGATGGAGAGAGTGAAGAAGGAGAGGAGAAAGGGAGAGTGATGGAGAGAGAGAAGAGGGAGATGAGAGAAGCGGAGGCATCATGGAAGGTTGTTCGCCAACTGGCACCTTGGTCCGCTCTTTGCTAGAAACAAACTCTGTGTGACTGGGCCATCTGCAGTGGCTGACCTTTGGTAGGGATTAGAGGTCAGAGTTCATAAAGACAGAGAGGGGGTGGGGGGGTAAATGGGTCTACGGGTGACTGGACATGACCTGCTTTGTACGCCCCACTGTAATAGTAGGGGAAACACTGGTATGTGTGTGTGTTTGTGTGTGCATTGTGTGTCTCTCTCTCTTTCTATCTCTGTCTGTCTGTCTCTCTCTCTCTCTCTATCTCTGTCTGTCTCTCTCTTTCTATCTCTGTCTGTCTCTCTCTCTCTTTCTATCTCTGTCTGTCTCTCACTCTCTATCTCTGTCTGTCTCTCACTCTCTTTCTATCTCTCTCTGTCTGTCTCTCATTCTCTTTCTATCTCTGTCTTCTCTCTCTCTCTATCTCTCTCTCTCTCTCTCTCTCTCTCTCTCTCTCTCTCTCTCTCTCTGTCTCTGTCTCTGTCTCTGTCTCTGTCTCTGTCTCTGTCTCTCTCTCTCTCTGTCTCTGTCTCTCTCTCTCTCTCTCTCTCTCTCTCTGTCGTGTCTCTCCCCACCCACATCATGCCCAGGTTGCCCAGCGTTTGTATTCATCCAATGCCAAGGGTCTAGGGTTCTAGGGTGGGTGATGCCCGCTGGCACAGACTGGTGGATACAGCCTCGGAGTTCACTGCCAGGGAGCGAGAGGGAAAGAGAGAGAGAGAGAGAGAGAGAGAGAGAGAGAGAGAGAGAGAGAGAGAGAGAGAGAGAGAGAGAGAGAGAGAGAGAGAGAGAGAGAGAGAGAGAGAGAGAGAGAGAGAGAGAGAGAGAGAGAGAGAGAGAGAGAGAGAGAGAGAGAGAGAGAGAGAGTTCTCTCGTTTCCATTGTGCCAGGATTGAGAAACAGAGATCTAGATTATATTATCTGGTTCTAAGGAGCTTTCATCTGCAGAGATGTATCAGAATAAGTAACTATTTGCACTAAATCTTTTAGGAAATCTGACTGTGCCCCATATCTCTTTGAAGATCTACGTCATATACTCATATCAGATATACGTCAGATCTACGTCATATACTCATATCAGAGCTACGTCAGATCTATGTCATATACTCACATAAGAGCTACGTTCAGATCTATGTCATATACTCAAATAAGAGCTACGTCAGATCTATGTCATATACTCATATAAGAGCTACGTCAGATCTATGTCATATACTCATATAAGAGCTACGTCAGATCTATGTCATATACTCATATCTAGTTCATCTTAACTGTCATGTTTTTCCCCAATACATTTATAGCCTATTTGTGACTGTGTCAGCTAAGTGGTGAGTGCACACAGTGTATGGTGTCTATTGTCTTGGAGACAATGGATGTGTTTGTAGCTGGAGGAGAACGGATGCTTTTGTCCTGGTTCTATATGAGCAGGTCTGGATTACACCCCGCAGAAGGCCCCTATTGTTGGGGGAGAAGAACGGATACAGGGGCTGGGGCTAGTTGGTAGAGGGATACACAGAGGCTGCACATTACACTCTTAGATTTCCTTTTTCCAAAAGGGTTCTTCGGCTGTCCCCATAAGAGAATACTTTTTGGTTCCAGGTAGAACCCTTTTTGGTTCCAGGTAGAACCGTTTTGGGTTCCATGTAGAACCCTCTGTGGAAAGGGATCTACATGGAACCCAAAATGGCTCTACCTGGAACCAAAAGGGTTCTACTTGGAACCAAAAAGGGTTCTTCAAAGGGTTATCCTATGGGGACAGCCGAAGATCCCTTTTAGGTTCTAGATAGCAGCTTTTTTCTAAAAGGGTAAAGAAGGACAATGAGGGCTGGGGCTTGGTAAAGGGATACACAGTGGCTGTAAATTAGATGGGGAGAGGAGGAAGGTGAGGGGTTGGGCTGTAGATTGGTAAAGGATACATTGGGCTGAGGCTGTTAGTTGGTATGGGATACAGAGGTTTCCAATTGTAGGTTAGTAAGAGATACATTGGGTTGAGGCTGAAAGTTAGAAGGAGAGAGTAGGGAGAGGAGGGCTGACTGTGAAAGTTGGCACGGAATAGAAAGATTTGGGCTATAGGATGGGTCTGTACGTTGGTAATGGGAGAGGAGGTCTGGGTCTGTACATTGGTAATGGGAGAGGAGGGCTGGGTCTGTACGTTGGTAATGGGAGAGGAGGGCTGGGTCTGTACGTTGGTAATGGGAGAGGAGGGCTGGGTCTGTACGTTGGTAATGGGAGAGGAGGGCTGGGTCTGTACGTTGGTAATGGGAGAGGAGGGCTGGGTCTGTACGTTGGTAATGGGAGAGGAAGGCTGGGTCTGTACGTTGGTAATGGGAGAGGAGGGCTGGGTCTGTACGTTGGTAAGGTGAGAGGATGGGCTGGGTATGTACGTTGGTAAGGTGAGAGAAGGGCTGGGTCTGTATGTTGGTAAGGTGAGAGGAGGGCTGGGTCTGTACGTTGGTAAGATGAGAGGAGGGTTGGGTCTGTACGTTGGTAAGGTGAGAGGAGGGCTGAGTCTGTACGTTGGTAAGTTGAGAGGAGGGCTGGGTCTGTACGTTGGTAAGGTGAGAGGAGGGCTGGGTCTGTACATTGGTAAGGTGAGAGGAGGGCTGGGTCTGTACGTTGGTAAGGTGAGAGGAGGGCTGGGTCTGTACGTTGGTAAGGTGAGCGCAGGGCTGGGTCTGTATGTTGGTAATGGGAGAGGAGGGCTGGGTCTGTACGTTGGTAATGGGAGAGGAGGGCTGGGTCTGTATGTTGGTAAGGTGAGAGGAGGGCTGGGTCTGTACATTGGTAAGGTGAGAGGAGGGCTGGGTCTGTACGTTGGTAAGGTGAGAGGAGGGCTGGGTCTGTACGTTGGTAAGGTGAGCGCAGGGCTGAGTCTGTACGTTGGTAAGTTGAGAGGAGGGCTGGGTCTGTACGTTGGTAAGGTGAGAGGAGGGCTGAGTCTGTACATTGGTAAGGTGAGAGGAGGGCTGGGTCTGTACGTTGGTAATGGGAGAGGAGGTCTGGGTCTGTATGTTGGTAATGGGAGAGGAGGGCTGGGTCTGTACGTTGGTAATGTGAGTGGAGGGCTGGGTCTGTACGTTGGTAAGGTGAGAGGAGGGCTGGGTCTGTACGTTGTTAATGGGAGAGGAGGGCTGGGTCTGTACGTTGGTAATGGGAGAGGAGGGCTGGGTCTGTACGTTGATAAGGTGAGAGGAGGGCTGGGTCTGTACGTTGGTAAGGTGAGAGGAGGGCTGGGTCTGACGTTGGTAAGGTGAGAGGAGGGCTGGGTCTGTACGTTGGTAATGAGAGAGGAGGGCTGGGTCCGTACGTTGGTAATGGGAGAGGAGGGCTGGGTCTGTACGTTGGTAATGAGAGAGGAGGGCTGGGTCCGTACGTTGGTAATGGGAGAGGAGGGCTGGGTCTGTACATTGGTAATGAGAGAGGAGGGCTGGGTCCGTACGTTGGTAATGGGAGAGGAGGGCTGGGTCTGTACGTTGGTAAGGTGAGAGGAGGGCTGGGTCTGTACGTTGGTAAGGTGAGAGGAGGGCTGGGTCTGTACATTGGTAATGGGAGAGGAGGGCCGGGTCTGTACTTTGGTAAGGTGAGAGGAGGGCTGGGTCTGTACGTTGGTAATGGGAGAGGATGGCTGGGTCTGTACGTTGGTAAGGTGAGAGGAGGGCCGGGTCTGTATGTTGGTAAGGTGAGAGGAGAGCTGGGTCTTTACGTTGGTAAGGTGAGAGGAGTACTGGGTCTGTACATTGGTAAGGTGAGAGGAGGGCTGGGTCTATACGTTGGTAAGGTGAGAGGAGGGCTGGGTCTGTACGTTGGTAATGGGAGAGGAGGGCTGGGTCTGTACGTTGGTAATGGGAGAGGAGGGCTGGGTCTGTACGTTGGTAAGGTGAGAGGAGGGCTGGGTCTGTACGTTGGTAATGGGAGAGGAGGGCTGGGTCTGTACGTTGGTAAGGTGAGAGGAGGGCTGGGTCTGTACGTTGGTAAGGTGAGAGGAGGGCTGGGTCTGTACGTTGGTAAGGTGAGAGGAGGGCTGGGTCTGTACGTTGGTAAGGTGAGAGGAGGGCTGGGTCTGTACGTTGGTAAGGTGAGAGGAGGGCTGGGTCTGTACGTTGGTAAGGTGAGAGGAGGGCTGGGTCTGTACGTTGGTAATGGGAGAGGAGGGCTGGGTCTGTACGTTGGTAATGGGAGAGGAGGGCTGGGTCTGTACGTTGGTAATGGGAGAGGAGGGCTGGGTCTGTACGTTGGTAAGGTGAGAGGAGGGCTGGGTCTGTACGTTGGTAAGGTGAGAGGAGGGCTGGGTCTGTATGTTGGTAATGGGAGAGGAGGGCTGGGTCAGTACGTTGATAAGGTGAGAGGAGGGCTGGGTCTGTACGTTGGTAAGGTGAGAGGAGGGGTTACTGGGTTGGTGAGGATGGAAAGAGGACAGAAGAGGGATTGTGCTCTAGAAGTTAGAGGTTGGTCAATGTATACATGGGCTGAGGCTGTAGGTTAGAGAACATTGTAGAACAGTGTTTGTGAGTACGTAAGCAGAGAGGAGTCTGCCCCCAGGATAGAACCAGATCCTTACAACGGAGAGAGACCGTATTTACTTAACTCAGTTTGTTTGTGTTCAGTGTTCTCCTGACCCCACACACACACATACACAGGCGCAGGTTCCAGCGTGTATCCTACACCAGCAGACGGCAGTGAAACCCTAACTGGAGTATTTGAGACACTAACCCTAGTGATTACCCACAATGCTTAGCTCCTGCTTTAGAGCTCAGCATGTGAGAGCTACAAATAAGCCCTGCGTGGGTCCATGGGAAACACACAAACACAAACACACACACACACACACACACACACACACACACACACACACACACACACACACACACACCCAGTCCCAACCCAAAACACACATTATCATCACTCTCCTGAGCTGACATGAAGGAGCCTCACTCCCACTGCATCTGATGGAAGTGGTGTTGTTGTGTATGTCTGTGGTTGTGTGTTTTTGTGTATGTGTGTGTGTGTGATCCTGTTATTTACCCTCACGGCTGAGTGACAGTAGCCGTTGGCATGGCGATGTGGTGTTTACGTCTCATTGAGCTGCAATACGATCAAATACTGTTCTAATACATGACCCTGACACAGTGTGTGTGTGGAGGGTCTGTATTTAGCCTGATGTTTTCCAACCTCTTCTTTAGTAAGATTAGATATAGTGTTCTTACAGCCACACTCGCACAGTGTTATAGAGTCATATCTCTCTCTCTCTCTCTCTCTCTCTCTCTCTCTCTCTCTCTCTCTCTCTCTCTCTCTCTCTCTCTCAATTCAATTTCAATTTAAGGGGCTTTATTGACATGGGAAACATATGTTTACATTGCCAAAGCAAATGAAATAGATAATAAACAAATGTGAAATAAACAATAAAAAATTTACAGTAAACATTACACTCACATAAGTTCCAAAATAATAAAGACATTTCAAATGTCATATTATGTGCAAATAGTTAAAGTACCAAAAGGGAAAATAAATCAACATAAATATGGGTTGTATTTACAATTGTGTTTGTTCTTCACTGGTTGCCCTTTTCTTGTGGCAACAGGTCACACATCCTGCTGCTGGGATGGCACACTGTGGTATTTCACCCAATAGATATGGGAGTTTATCAAAATGTGATTTGTTTTCGAATTCTTTGTGGTCATACATTTGGCAGGAAGTTAGGAAGTGCAGCTCAGTTTCCACCTCATTTTTTGGGCAGTGTGCACATCCCTCTCTCTCTCTCTCTCTCTCTCTCTCTCTCTCTCTCTCTCTCTCTCTCTCTCTCTCTCTCTCTCTCTCTCTCTCTCTCTCTCTCTCTCTCTCTCTCTGTGTAATGACTATGTCGTCTTCTGTACTGATTTGATCTGTTCTGATGTTCTGTTTTTCACGGCCTGAGCAGCGGTCAGCCACTTCAGTCTTATTTTCCTTGTGTGTGTGTGTGTCTGTATGTGTGCGCGTGGTGTGTGTGTGGTGTGTGTGTCTGGGCAGAAATGGATCTGTCAGATCTGAGAGTAATCATGTGGAACACGGCAGAGACCCAGTGGATTAAGAAACTCAGACCAAATATAGCCTGGAATACTGCTGCTGGGGTCAGGACTGTGTGTGTGTGCCTTTGTGTTTGTGTGTGTGGGAGTGTGCATGTGTGCATGCATCTTTTTTATTTATGTTTTAAGATTTGTGTGTGTGTGTGTGTGCGTGCGTGCGTGCGTGCGTGCGTGCATGCATGTGTGTGTTGTAGGCCTTGTGAGACCTTGTGATAGCCAGGTCAGTCCAGGGACAGCCTGTTTTTTGTGAAGATGATGAAGATGATGGTGAGTATAACATGTCTTATGATGAGCTACCTTATGATGCCATGGTTCAGGAGAAACACATACAGTCCCTGTTTTTCCATTTCATGTTTTTATGGATATGTCAACTTGTTCTGCTTCTGATTCAGTCAGACACAGCTGTTACAAACTAACATTCTTTCAGTAGCCTGATTCACATCAAAATGGTCTAACCTGAAATGGACACGATAACAAATTAACATTTTGAAGCAATTGTGAGCGGGCTCTACTTTACTCTAATTAAAGGACCCTTTAATGTTGACATAACAGTGGATCCGTTTCACATTTTCCATAACAATTATGATAACAGTTAGCTTAAAGGTTAGCATAACAGTTAGCATAAAATGTAGCATAACAGTTAGCAAAACTTTATCGTAACTTCTCCTTATGACCCAGAGAGATGAGATAAGAGCAGGACAATGTTTATGTTTTTCACTAATCCATCTAATCAACCAGTTAACATTACATGTACATTTACACTTGTTTACATTATACATGTTTAATTAGATCCTTGATTAAAGATGGTCAGAGATTATTTACTATCATCAATATTAATGATGAATTATGTTTGGATATTATCTCTGGATTAATTATAGTTGTAAATATTTGTTTATTTGATTTGGTATTTTAATAGCTGCACAACCGTGACTGTGTAAACACTTGAATGAATTAGAAGTCTATTGAAAGCCCCATTTGATCTACTGGAACATGATTGGTTTTGTCATTGAGTAAAAAAAAAATGTGTTCTATGAGTCATAGTTCGTTGTATGTCTATCTATTTCTATCTCTGGTGACACTGTGACGAGGTGTGAATGAAGGAGTCAGGCGCAGGAGGTAAAACACTGAAGTCCAGAGTTTATTCCGTTTACATAAATCAAACGCTCCCAGCGTGAAAACGAAACTAATACAAGGGAAAATATTCCACCTTGGCAAGTACAAACAGAAGAGTAGCTCAACCGAGCTACTCGCTCTCACAATAAACAATCACTCACAAAGACAAGGGGAACAGAGGGAACACTTATACACATACTAATTAGGGGAATGAGCACCAGGTGTGTGTGATTGACAAGACAAGACATGACAAGTGGAGTGATGAGAATGGGATCGGCAGTAGCTAGTAAGCCGGTGACGACGAACGCCGAAACCTGCCCGAACAAGGAGGGGAGGCAGCCTCGGCGGAAGTTGTGACAGACACTTACAATCAAGCCCTCACAGTATACCCCATCGCTCGCTCTCTCTCTCTCTCTCTCTCTCTCTTTCCCTCCTCCTTCCATCCACCCTTTCCTCTCTCTCTCTTTATCTCTCTTCTTCTCTCTCTTCCTCTCTCTCTCTCTCTCTCTCTCTCTCTCTCTCTCTCTCTCTCTCTCTCTCTCTCTCTCTCTCTCTCTCTCTCTCTCTCTCTCTCTCTATCTCTCAGGTTCTAATTAACACTTGTGCAGAGTTTTCCAGCAGAGAAGAGGAGACTAGAGAGATCAGGGTAGAAGAGGAGACTAGAGAGATCAGGGTAGAAGAGGAGACTAGAGAGATCAGGGTAGAAGAGGAGACTAGAGAGATCAGGGTAGAAGAGGAGAATAAAATAGCCAGGTCACCCATGATACAAGTCAGTATTCGACGTCCATCCATGTCTGAGGACGTCAAGAGATGACGTGGAAACTGGCCACTAGAGGAAACAGTGAGCGCTTTTACTGTCAAGTAGGTTTCGGTTTTGCTAGAGTGTTGTGGACGGGGATGGTCGATTCCAAAAGTTCTAATCCAGCTAAATAGATTTTTGTTTTAAAACGTATCCCAAACCTTAACCCTAACTTTAAAAACGTTTGGAACAACTTTGAAATTTGACTTTAGAGAAACATGGATGAACGTCTAATTCTGATGTGAGACTGTGAGAGCTTGTTGGAACAGACAGATCAGGGTAGAAGAGAATAATATACTGATCAGGAAGAGGACAGGAGGAGAAAGAAAGGCTTTAATGCAGGGTTTCTCAAACTCGGTCCTCGGGACCCCAAGGGGTACACATTTAGGTTTTTGCCCTAGCAGTACACAGCTGATTCAAATAATCAGCTAATCATCAAGCTTTTATCATTTGAATCAGCTGTGTAATGCTAGAGCAAAAACCAAAACATGTACCCCTTGGGGTCCTGAGGACCGAGTTTGGGAAACGCTGCTTAATGTCTCTTCTCAGGATGGGGCTTCTCTCTGGAGACACGGAACTGTGGCATACAATGGCACACATACACACCTTTTAATAAGCCCTGTCCTGCCCCCGATCTTCCCCCCCATACGCATGCATACACACATAAAACACACACACAGAGACACACACACACACACAGACACGGAGCCCCTGTGTATTTCTGTCACTCTACCATAGCTCAGAGGGAGCAGCTCTGGTCTCTGAAGGCCTCCTGGGGCTAGTAGCCAGACTGCTGCCTGTTGACCATGCATACACACAGACTGGGGAGAGTCAGCACAACAAGACGCTGAGGGAGACCTGCTACTCATAGCATGTGTGTGTCTATATATTTATATGCCATTTAGCAGACTTTAGTCTCCACAGCAATTTACAGTATAGTGAGTATCTGCATTTTATCCTTGCAGGCATTGAAACCACAACCTTGGCATTGCTTGCGCCACACTTTTACCAACTTAGATGTTGACGTGTTTTATCTGAATGGTGATTCTGATGACTCTGCCTACTGCTGGACAGGGTGGGGCTGTTGTGTAAGAGCCTTGCACCCCCCCCTCCTCTCTCCTCTCTCTCTCTCTCTCTCTCTCTCTCTCTCTTCCTCCTTTTCTCATTTACTCCTCTTCTTTCATTCTCTCCCTTCCCTTGGAGGTGATCCTCCACAGAACAACAGGGCTGTGTTCACTGTGGAGGGGGATGAGGAGAGAGGAGGTGGGAGAGAGAGAGAGGGGGGGAGATGGAACGAGAGGTGGTGGCAGAGAGACAGGAGGAGAGAGAGGGATGGAAGAGAGAGAAGGGTGGGGTAGGAAAAGGGAGAGAGAGAATATAGATCTGTATGTGTTGGTTACTTCTCACCACCACTTTATCAGACATCAGCATTCATTTAGTTTCTTCTCTCAGTAATGCACAGGCTGGGGGAGGGTTTGTGTGTGTGTGTTCCTGTGTGTGTGTGTATATGTGTGTGTGAGTGTGTTTGTGTGTGTGTGTTCCTGCATGTTGGTGTGTGTGTGTGTGTGGCGCACAAGCATGTGTGTGTGTGTAGATTATAAAACCATTGATCTGTATGGTAGACTAATCAGGTCTGACTCTAACCCAGCTCAGTAACTCCATGTTGTTAGTCCCAGCATCACACTGTAGGGTTGTGTTCCAAATAGCACCCTATTCCCTAGTGCACTACTTTTGACTAGGGTCCAATGGGCTCTGGTCGAACGTAGTGCACTATGTAGGGAATAGGGTGATATTTGGGACCTGGGTAGCTCTGTTCTATTAGGCCCACTAACTAACAGAGTTAATACTGAGGAAACACACAGCGGTCACATCTGTCCTATTAGACTGTTATAGCACACTGATTAAAACACACCTATTGATTAACAGAGAATTGTTACATCATGTTTCTGTTTCAGGGCTTCTATATATTTGATTCATCCAGTAAGCAGAATCTACTGTATGTATGTTGTATGTACTGTATGTTGGAATCGTGTATGTCAGAAGAATAGTCAATAGTGTGTCAGAATAATGTATGTCAGAATAGTATATTCCAGCATAATGTATGTCAGAATAGTATATTCCAGGATAATGTATGTCAGAATAGTATATTCCAGGATAATGTATGTCAGAATAGTATATTCCAGGATAATGTATGTCAGAATAGTATATTCCAGGATAATGTATGTCAGAATAGTATATTCCAGGATAATGTATGTCAGAATAGTGTATTCCATGATAATGTATGTCTGAATAGTGTATGTCAGAATAGTGTATTCCAGGCTAATGTACACTGAGTGTACAAAACATTACATTGTCCTGGAATACACTATTCAAACAAACACTATTCAGACAAACATTAAACATGCTCTTTCCATGACATAGACTGACCTGGTGAATCAAGGTGAAAGCTATGATCCCTTATGGATGTCACATGTTAAATCCACTTTGATCAGTGTAGATGATGGGGAGGAGACAGGTTAAATAAGGATGTTTAAGCCTTGAGACAATTGAGACATGGATTGTGTATGTGTGCCATTCAGAGGGTGTATGTGCAAGACAAAATATTTAATTGCCTTTGAACAGGGTATGGTAGTAGGTGCCAGGCGCACTGGTTTGAGTGTGTCAAGAACTGCAACGCTGCTGGGTTTTTCACACTCAACAGTTTCTCGTGTGTATCAAGAATGGTCCACCAATGTTCCTAATGTTTTGTCCACTCAGTGTATATCTGAATAGTGTATTCCAGGATAATGTATGTCTGAATAGTGTATGTCTGAATAGTGTATGTCTGAATAGTGTATGTCTGAATAGTGTATGTCTGAATAGTGTATGTCTGAATAGTGTATGTCTGAATAGTGTATGTCTGAATAGTGTATATCTGAATAGTGTATATCTGAATAGTGCATGTCTGAATAGTGTATGTCTGAATAGTGTATGTCTGAATAGTGTATGTCTGAATAGTGTATGTCTGAATAGTGAATGTCTGAATAGTGTATGTCTGAATAGTGTGTGTCTGAATAGTGTATGTCTGAATAGTGAATGTCTGAATAGTGTATATCTGAATAGTGTATGTCTGAATAGTGAATGTCTGATAGTGTATGTCTGAATAGTGTATGTCTGAATAGTGTATGTCTGAATAGTGTATGTCTGAATAGTGTGTGTCTGAATAGTGTATGTCTGAATAGTGTATGTCTGAATAGTGTATGTCTGAATAGTGTATGTCTGAATAGTGTATGTCTGAATAGTGTATGTCTGAATAGTGTATGTCTGAATAGTAAATGTCTGAATAGTGTATGTCTGAATAGTGAATGTCTGAATAGTGTATGTCTGAATAGTGTATGTCTGAATAGTGTATGTCTGAATAGTGTATGTCTGAATAGTAAATGTCTGAATAGTAAATGTCTGAATAGTGTATGTCTGAATAGTGTATGTCTGAATAGTGTATGTCTGAATAGTGTATGTCTGAATAGTAAATGTCTGAATAGTAAATGTCTGAATAGTGAATGTCTGAATAGTGTATGTCTGAATAGTGTATGTCTGAATAGTGTATGTCTGAATAGTGTATGTCTGAATAGTGTATATCTGAATAGTGTATGTCTGAATAGTGTATGTCTGAATAGTGTATGTCTGAATAGTGTATGTCTGAATAGTGTATGTCTGAATAGTGTATGTCTGAATAGTAAATGTCTGAATAGTGTATGTCTGAATAGTGAATGTCTGAATAGTGTATGTCTGAATAGTGTATGTCTGAATAGTGTATGTCTGAATAGTGTATGTCTGAATAGTGTATGTCTGAATAGTGTGTGTCTGAATAGTGATGTCTGAATAGTGTATGTCTGAATAGTGTATGTCTGAATAGTGTATGTCTGAATAGTGTATGTCTGAATAGTGTATGTCTGAATAGTGTATGTCTGAATAGTGTATGTCTGAATAGTGTATGTCTGAATAGTGTATGTCTGAATAGTGTATGTCTGAATAGTGAATGTCTGAATAGTGTATGTCTGAATAGTGTATGTCTGAATAGTGTATGTCTGAATAGTGTATGTCTGAATAGTGTATGTCTGAATAGTGTATGTCTGAATAGTGAATGTCTGAATAGTAAATGTCTGAATAGTAAATGTCTGAATAGTGAATGTCTGAATAGTGAATGTCTGAATAGTGAATGTCTGAATAGTGTATGTCTGAATAGTGTATATCTGAATAGTGTATGTCTGAATAGTGTATGTCTGAATAGTGAATGTCTGAATAGTGTATATCTGAATAGTGTATGTCTGAATAGTGTATGTCTGAATAGTGTGTGTCTGAATAGTGTATGTCTGAATAGTGTATGTCTGAATAGTGTATGTCTGAATAGTGTATATCTGAATAGTGTATGTCTGAATAGTGTATGTCTGAATAGTGTATGTCTGAATAGTGTGTGTCTGAATAGTGTATGTCTGAATAGTGTATGTCTGAATAGTGTATGTCTGAATAGTGTATGTCTGAATAGTGTATGTCTGAATAGTGAATGTCTGAATAGTGTATGTCTGAATAGTGTATGTCTGAATAGTGTATGTCTGAATAGTGTGTGTCTGAAGTGAAGGGATAGAGAGTTCTGCTGTGGACTCAGTCAGTACTCATCATAATCACTACTGTCTGGTTGTCTGGATCTGGTTTGATGTGTCATGGTACTGCTCTTCAGATGTGGCTGAACATTTTATTCTACAACATCCCAATTATACAGACGTGTTGGCACATGACCAGTAAACCAACTGTGTGTATGCTGCCAGTTCCTGAGGCCATCGGGGGCTTTCCCAGGGCTTAGAGCGTCACAGGTGAGGAGGAGGAGATCTGTCAGGTCTCGGTGCCCTGGGGGGAGGGTGTGTTTTCAGGGTGTGTGTTGTGGGGACGTTGTGTGGTATAACATAAAGCATTAAACTCTGTGGCTGGTTTAGTCAAGGAACCAACCTACTCCTTAGTGGCCCTTTGCAGTTTCCATTGTGGGAAAATCAATAAGGAGTTAGAGGAAAACAGTGTGTGTGTGTGTCTGTGTGTCTCTGTGACTGTATGTGTCTGTGTGTGTGTGTGTGTGTGTGTGTGTGTGTGTGTGTGTGTGTGTGTGTGTGTGTGTGTGAGAGCAGAGTCAAGGAACGTACTAGCCTGGCTACCCCCCACTGAGGGGCTTTCCCAATTCCCACCTGCCCCACCCCCCTCCCTCCCCCCTCCCTCCCTCCCTCCCCACATGCACCTCCCTCTCCACACGCACCTCTTCCCAGGTGTATGCTGACTCACTGTCTCTGATAGGCATGCTGCTGCTTGTCCCATCACACACACCAACACACACACAGATGAGAGGTGACAGGTAAGCAGGTTTAGCTGCAGGTATTGGACCAGGAACACTGCTGTGTGTTTCATATTAAAGACACACATTAAACAGAACTCTGGCTCACCTCTCTACACTTCTCACATCAATCCACCTCTCCCCTCATCCCGCTCTGCCCCTTCAAACCTGCCCACCCTCCACTCGTCTCATCCTTTCCCTCGACCCTCTTCTACTCCCATCAATCCACCTCAACCCTCCTCTTCATCTCTCCACCTTTCCTCAACCCTCTTCTGTTTCACCTGTCTCCACCTCTCCACCTCTCCTCAACCCTATTCTGTTCCACCTGTCTCCACCTCTCCACCTCTCCACCTCTCCTCAACCCTCTTCTGTTCCACCTGTCTCCACCTCTCCTCAACCCTCTTCTGTTCCACCTGTCTCCACCTCTCCTCAACCCTCTTCTGTTCCACCTGTCTCCACCTCTCCACCTCTCCTCCATCCTCTTCTGTTCCACCTGTCTCCACCTCTCCTCAACCCTCTTCTGTTCCACCTGTCTCCACCTGTCTCCACCTCTCCACCTCTCCTCAACCCTCTTCTGTTCCACCTGTCTCCACCTGTCTCCACCTCTCCTCAACCCTCTTCTGTTCCACCTGTCTCCACCTCTCCACCTCTCCTCAACCCTCTTCTGTTCCACCTGTCTCCACCTCTCCCCTCATCCCGCTCTGCCCCTTCAAACCTGCCCACCCTCCACTCGTCTCATCCTTTCCCTCGACCCTCTTCTACTCCCATCAATCCACCTCAACCCTCCTCTTCATCTCTACTCTCTCCATCTCTCCACCTTTCCTCAACCCTCTTCTGTTTCACCTGTCTCCACCTCTCCACCTCTCCACCTCTCCTCAACCCTATTCTGTTCCACCTGTCTCCACCTCTCCACCTCTCCACCTCTCCACCTCTCCTCAACCCTCTTCTGTTCCACCTGTCTCCACCTCTCCACCTCTCCTCAACCCTCTTCTGTTCCACCTGTCTCCACCTCTCCTCAACCCTCTTCTGTTCCACCTGTCTCCACCTCTCCACCTCTCCTCCATCCTCTTCTGTTCCACCTGTCTCCACCTCTCCTCAACCCTCTTCTGTTCCACCTGTCTCCACCTGTCTCCACCTCTCCACCTCTCCTCAACCCTCTTCTGTTCCACCTGTCTCCACCTGTCTCCACCTCTCCTCAACCCTCTTCTGTTCCACCTGTCTCCACCTCTCCACCTCTCCTCAACCCTCTTCTGTTCCACCTGTCTCCACCTCTCCCCTCATCCCGCTCTGCCCCTTCAAACCTGCCCACCCTCCACTCGTCTCATCCTTTCCCTCGACCCTCTTCTACTCCCATCAATCCACCTCAACCCTCCTCTTCATCTCTACTCTCTCCATCTCTCCACCTTTCCTCAACCCTCTTCTGTTTCACCTGTCTCCACCTCTCCTCAACCCTATTCTGTTCCACCTGTCTCCACCTCTCCACCTCTCCACCTCTCCTCAACCCTCTTCTGTTCCACCTGTCTCCACCTCTCCACCTCTCCTCAACCCTCTTCTGTTCCACCTGTCTCCACCTCTCCTCAACCCTCTTCTGTTCCACCTGTCTCCACCTCTTCACCTCTCCTCAACCCTCTTCTGTTCCACCTGTCTCCACCTCTCCTCAACCCTCTTCTGTTCCACCTGTCTCCACCTGTCTCCACCTCTCCACCTCTCCTCAACCCTCTTCTGTTCCACCTGTCTCCACCTCTCCACCTCTCCTCAACCCTCTTCTGTTCCACCTGTCTCCACCTTTCCACCTCTCCTCAACCCTCTTCTGTTCCACCTGTCTCCACCTCTCCACCTCTCCTCAACCCTCTTCTGTTCCACCTGTCTCCACCTCTCCACCTCTCCTCAACCCTCTTCTGTTCCTCCCTACCCGTCTCTCATCTACACGTTCTCTCATCTCCCATTCTCTACCCAGCTCCCCCTCTGGTCTCTCCCTCTCCACCTCTCTGTAATCCTCCTCTCTCTCCCTCCCCACCCACCTCTCCCATCCTCCTTTCCTCCTCTCCACTCAATCCACTTCTCTACCCTCCTCACGCTCCTCCACACCTCTCCCCTCCTCTCTCCTCTCCTCATCTGTGAGACACTATAGTTAGTCCAGTAGTCACCTGCTGAGGCCAGCAGTGTGCTGGCCTCAGCAGGTGAATGACCTGGCAGACGTCCTGATAGCTTTCAGCAAACCAGCTAGCCTGCCAT
The DNA here is from genome assembly GCF_020615455.1 of Coregonus clupeaformis. Classification (NCBI taxonomy): domain Eukaryota; kingdom Metazoa; phylum Chordata; class Actinopteri; order Salmoniformes; family Salmonidae; genus Coregonus; species Coregonus clupeaformis. The sequence goes on along the minus strand of NC_059220.1, from coordinate 61,152,658 downwards.
AACTAGCCATAGTCCCGTGTAGCTCAGTTGGTAGAGCATGGTGTTTACAATGCCAGGGTTGTGGGTTCGATTCCCACGGGGGGCCAGTATGAAAATGTATGCACTCACTAACTGTAAGTCGCTCTGGATAAGAGCGTCTGCTAAATGACTAAAATGTGAATAAGCAAACCAGCTAGCCTGCCAATAGCTAGCCATAAGCAACCAAGCTAGCCTGCCAATAGCTAGCCATAAGCAAATCAGCTAACTTGCCAATAGCCATAAGAAAACCAGCTAGCTAGCCATGAGCAAACCAATCCTGCCAATAGTTAGCCAGAAGCTAACTTGCCATAAGCAATCCAGCTACCCTGCCAATAGCTAGCCATAAGCAAACCAACTAACTTGCCAATAGCCATAAGAAAACCAGCTAGCCATCAGCTAACTTGCCAATAGCCATAAGAAAACCAGCTAGCTAGCCATAAGCAAACCTAGCCTGCCAATAGCAAACCAGCTAGCCTGCCAATAACTATAAACCAGCTAGGTTTATTGTGTATTGGTCAATTTTTTTTGTTCATGTACCAAAACAAAATGAGTCCATATTTTCTCTTTCTCTCTACTTTACCATCCATGCATGGAATATAATCAATATTGTGTGATCATAGATAAATCAGAGTCACACGTCTTACAGCAGTATCCTTATAAACACACTAGTCTGTCAATAATTTATTGCCTTTAAACCAAAATCCTATGACAGCCCTGACTCATACGCATGCCTGCACCTTTTACAACAACACTCTTAGAAAAAATAGGTGCTATCTTCGGCTGTCCACATATTGTTCGATGTAGACCCCTTTCCACAGAGGGTTCTACATGCAACCAAAAGGGGTTATACTTTGAACCAAAAAGGAATCTCCTATGGGGACAGCCGCAGAACCCCTTTGGAACCCTTTTGTTCTAAGAGTGTAGAAACTCATGGAACGGAATCGCTCTCTCCATCTCCCCATCTCTACAGTATGTCTATCTTTCTCTCTAATGGCTCTTGTTTCTGTGTGTAGTTGATTTCTCTCCGGCTGAGGTTCTGTTGAAGAGGGTGACTAGCAGAAGGCCTTACATACATGTTTTACATTTTACAGACACTCTTATCCAGAGCGACTTACAGTTAGTGAGTGCATACATAAAAATAAAATAAATTATACTGGCCCCCCGTGGGAATCGAACCCACAACCCTGGCGTTGCAAACACCATGCTCTACCAACTGAGCTACACGGGGCTACACACCACTTTGTTTCCTTTAACTGTCAATGTATACGTCCCCTGTAGCTCAGTTGGTAGAGCATGGCGCTTGCAACACCAGGGTTGTGGATTCGTTTCCCACGGGGGGCCAGTATGAAAAATGTATGCACTAACTGTAAGTCGCTCTGGATAAGAGCGTCTGCTAAATGACTAAAATGTAAATATACGTACCTTCACTGTCTGTACGACTGATCATCATTTTAAAGGACTTAAACGGATCAAAGTCTCCTTAGAAATCCCCACTCTCTCATCGCTCTCCTTCCCTCTCCATCTCATCTCCCCCCTCTCCCTCTCCCTCTCTATTTCTCATGTCCTCACAGCAGTCTTTTAAGTGTGTCCTCAAAGCTCTGTGTGCCACTAACTAGGCTAACCCTCCATATTGCGGTTCTGTGGGATATGGATTAGTTTAGATGGCAGTGTGTATAGTATAGTAGAGAGATTCTCCAGGCCTTCCTTCCTCATATAGCTGCTGAAGAACTTCTCTTTTCACTCCAGGCTGCTGCTGCTGCCAGGCCGACCAGGGTATTTAATCTCCCTGTCATTATAATTGGGGTTTTAAGTGGCTGTTGAATCTTTTCTGTGTGTTATGTGTGTGTGTGTGTGTGTGTGTGTTTGTGCGTGCATGCGTGCGTGTGTGTGTTTCTGTGTCTGTGTCTGTGTGTGTTCACATTTGCCTGTGTGCGTGACTGCACCTGAGTGTGTGAGAGAGACTATCAAAGAGAATCCCACACAGAACCTCTCACACACCTTTCCATAACTACAGCCCCTAACTGTAATTGCAGGTTTTCATCCACTGCTCTTAAGAAGAGAAGAGGGGAAGAGGAGGGGAGCTGGAACGAGAGCACGGTGAATGAGTACAGAGTGATTATTTAGTTGAATTGCTACTTTCAATCTCCAAAGGAGGTCTAGAGACATTATATATATATATATATATAGAGAGAGAGAGAGAGAGAGAGAGAGAGAGAGAGAGAGAGAGAGAGAGAGAGAGAGAGAGAGAGAGAGAGAGAGAGAGAGAGAGAGAGAGAGAGAGAGAGAGAGAGAGAGAGAGAGAGAGAGAGAGAGAGAGAGAGAGAGAGAGAGAGAGAGAGAGAGAGAGAGAGAGAGAGAGAGAGAGGGGTGAACTATATGGAGCATAGAGAGTGTAGGTAAAAGGGGGTGGGGTTCTACTACAGTAACACTGCTTGTTTTCCTCACTGAAGGGTTGCTGTGGAGCTCCACCATCCAGGCCAGCATGTTTATTTCCTCTCACTCCTCTAGCTGTGTGTCAACACGCTTTTCTAGATCCACTTACTACAATTACTGTCATCTAGTTATTCCTGCGTTTGTGTGTGTGCATGTATGTGTGTGTGTGTGTGTGTGTGTCTTTGACTGTGCCTTAGTGTGTGACTTTCAACCTGTGGGTGAAAGGGTTTATTTGGGAATGAGCTCCTAGCTATGTCCTTAGACACACACACAGACTCAGCGAGGCGGAGGAGGAGTGTGGCGTGGGGGTGGAGGGATGAATGAAGGAGAGGACAGAATAGCTCTGTGTGTTTACTTTGCTCTGCCCTCGCCTATTCAGCCTGGACATCTGATGAGACAGGGGCGATGGGACCTGCATTATAATCTAGAGAGAGAGAGAGAGAGCGAGAGAGCCTCTAGCTCCTGTCCTAGTCAGATTCCCCCTTCTTTCGCAGGTTAGCGTTTTTTGTCATGAATCTTGCTCTGGAGGCAGCTTTGCAGAGTGGTCACTAGCTGGCACAGCCACAAAGTCATGCAATCTGATTTTAAACCCAACCCTAATCTTAACCCTAACCTTAACCACACAGATAACCCTAATGCCTAACCCTAACCTTAACCACACAGATAACCCTAATGCCTAACCCTAACCTTAACCACACAGATAACCCTAATGCCTAACCCTAACCTTAACCACACAGATAACCCTAATGCCTAACCCTAACCTTAAATTAACACCAAATAGCTCATTTTCGACTTTGCAGCTGGCCCATCTAGTGGAAATCGCTCAGTTCTGCTTCTAGAGGAAAATTGTATGACAATAAACGTCAAACTTTCAGCCCACAGGCCCCAAACCCCAGCTCTATACCCCAGTCCTCTCCCAGCCTGATTTCCCTTCTCTCAGATCCTAACCCCATCTCTATACCCCAGTCCTCTCCCAGCCTGATTCACCCTTCTCTCAGACCCTAACCCCATCTCTATACTCCAGCCCTCTCCCAGCCTGATTCACCCTTCTCTCAGACCCTAACCCCATCTCTATACTCCAGCCCTCTCCCAGCCTGATCCCCCTTCTCTCAGACCCAAACCCCAGCTCTATACCCCAGTCCTCTCCCAGCCTGATTCCCCTTCTCTCAGCTCCAAACCCCAGCTGTATACCTCAGCCCTCTCCCAACCTGATTCCCCCTACTCTCAGACCCTAACCCCATCTCTATACTCCAGCCCTCTCCCAGCCTGATTCCCCTTCTCTCAGACCCAAACCCCAGCTGTATACCTCAGCCCTCTCCCAGCCTGATTCACCCTTCTCTCAGACCCTAACCCCATCTCTATACTCCAGCCCTCTCCCAGCCTGATTCCCCTTCTCTCAGACCCAAACCCCAGCTGTATACCTCAGCCCTCTCCCAGCCTGATTCACCCTTCTCTCAGACCCTAACCCCATCTCTATACTCCAGCCCTATCCCAGCCTGATTCCCCTTCTCTCAGCTCCAAACCCCAGCTGTATACCTCAGCCCTCTCCCAACCTGATTCCCCCTACTCTCAGACCCTAACCCCATCTCTATACTCCAGCCCTCTCCCAGCCTGATCCCCCTTCTCTCAGACCCAAACCCCAGCTGTATACCCCAGTCATCTCCCAGCCTGATTCCCCTTCTCTCAGACCCAAACCCCAGCTGTATACCTCAGCCCTCTCCCAGCCTGATTCACCCTTCTCTCAGACCCTAACCCCATCTCTATACTCCAGCCCTCTCCCAGCCTGATCCCCCTTCTCTCAGACCCAAACCCCAGCTGTATACCTCAGCCCTCTCCCAGCCTGATTCACCCTTCTCTCAGACCCTAACCCCATCTCTATACTCCAGCCCTCTCCCAGCCTGATCCCCCTTCTCTCAGACCCAAACCCCAGCTGTATACCTCAGCCCTCTCCCAGCCTGATTCACCCTTCTCTCAGACCCTAACCCCATCTCTATACTCCAGCCCTCTCCCAGCCTGATTCCCCTTCTCTCAGACCCAAACCCCAGCTGTATACCTCAGCCCTCTCCCAGCCCGATTCCCCCTTCTCTCAGACCCAAACCCCAGCTGTATACCCCAGCCCTCTCCCAGCCTGATTGCCACTCTCTCCCCCACACAGAATTTGCCACTGCTGTGTGAAAGCGGGGGCATGTGAGAGGGGGATAAGGTATGACAAAGTAAGAGAGATAGAGAGAGAGAGAGAGAGAGTGACACCTCATTCCACAAAATGAGGTGGAAACTGAGCTGCTCTTCCTAACCTCCTGCCAAATGTATGACCATATTAGAGACACATACAGTGGCTTGCGAAAGTATTCACCCCCCTTGGCATTTTTCCTATTTTGTTGCCTTACAACTTGGAATTAAAATGGATTTTTGGGGGGTTTGTATCATTTGATTTACACAACATGCCTGCCACTTTGAAGATGCAAAATATTTTTTGTGTGTGAAACAAACAAGAAATAGTACAAAGAAACAGAAAACTTGAGCGTGCATAACTATTCACCCCCCCCAAAGTCAATACTTTGTAGAGCCACCTTTTGCAGCAATTACAGCTGCAAGTCTCTTGGGGTATGTTTCTATAAGCTTGGCACATCTAGCCACTGGGAGTTTTGCCCATTCTTCAAGGCAAAACTGCTCCAGCTCCTTAAAGTTGGATGGCTTCTGCTGGTGTACAGCAATCTTTAAATCATACCACAAATTCTCAATTGAATTGAGGTCTTGGTTTTGACTAGGCCATTCCAAAACATTTTAATGTTTCCCCTTAAACCACTTGAGTGTTGCTTTAGCAGTATGCTTAGGGTCATTGTCCTGCTGGAAGGTGAACCTCCGTCCCAGTCTCAAATCTCTGGAAGACTGAAACAGGTTTCCCTCATTAATTTCCCTGTATTTAGCGCCATCCATCATTCCTTCAATTCTGACCAGTTTCCCAGTCCCTGCCGATGAAAAACCTCCCCACAGCATGATGCTGCCACCACCATGCTTCACTGTGGGGATGGTGATGAGAGGTGTTGGGTTTGCGCCAGACATAGCGTTTTCTTTGATGGCCAAAAAGCTCAATTTTAGTCTCATCTGACCAGAGTACCTTCTTCCATATGTTAGGGGAGTCTCCCACATGCCTTTGGCGAACACCAAACGTGTTTGCTTATTTTTTTCTTTAATCAATGGCTTTTTTCTGGCCACTCTTCTGTAAAGCCCAGCTCTGTGGAGTGTACGGCTTAAAGTGGTCCTATGGACAGATACTCCAATCTTCGCTGTGGAGCTTTGCAGCTCCTTCATGGTTATCTTTGGTCTCTTTGTTGCCTCTCTGATTAATGCCCTCCTTGCCTGGTCCGTGAGTTTTGGTGGGCGGCCCTCTCTTGGCAGGTTTGTTGTGGTGCCATATTCTTTCCATTTTTTAATAATGGATTTAATGGTGCTCCGTGGGATGTTCAACATTTCAGATATTTTTTTATAACCCAACCCTGATCTGTACTTCTTCACAACTTTGTCCCTGACCTGTTTGGAGAGCTCCTTGGTCTTCATGGTGCCGCTTGCTTGGTGGTGCCCCTTACTTAGTGGTGTTGCAGACTCTGGGGCCTTTCAGAACAGGTGTATATATACTGAGATCATGTGACAGATCATGTGACACTTAGATTGCACACAGGTGGACTTTATTTAACTAATTATGTGACTTCTGAAGGTAATTGGTTGCATCAGATCTTATTTAGGGGCTTCATAGCAAAGGGGGTGAATACATATGCACACACTACTTTTCCGTGATTTATTTTTTAGAATTGTTTTAAATAAGTGTGTGTGCCTGACATCAGAGCTTAACAGTAAGGGGGGATGTGTGTGTAGCAGCCAAGTAGAGGAGCCATTAAATAGCACCACGTCATGAATCACACGCATAAGCAGAACCCCATTGTGTGTTAGTGTGTGTCTGTAAGACAGACAATGTCATTCTTCAGCATAATTATTGTTCATTCAGCGAATCAAGCGGGGTAAGAGTAGTCTCCTCATACTCCCACCCAGGCCTGGTCTGCTCTTCCATATCTCATCTCATCACTGTGACGGTACTGGGTTAGTGTGCATGTGTACAGTGTGTTAGTGTGTGTTAAATTGCCTGGCACTGTGCTGAGGCTCAGATCTGAAGCCCAGAGCAGGGAGGGACTTGGACCAGATGTTCATCTCTACATCAACAAACCACTCTGGAAACGTTCCCACATGACCATGCATGCACACACACACACACAAATACCCTCTGCTCTGCAACAGGTCTTCTCTCCTCTCAGATGGCAATCATCAACCCCGCCCTGCCGTGACCAAGAGGGAATCGAACCACGGTCATCTGCACACTTCAAGACCATGTAAGCCCACTAAGCTAAAGCCTATGCATGCAACAGCACCACTTTGCTTTGGAAATGCAACAACTTAACATAGTTGTTGGCAAGACAACAGCACTATACCATTGGCAAGACAACAACACTATACCATTGGCAAGACAACAACACTATACCATTGGCAAGACAACAACATTATACCGTTGGCAAGACGCAACACTATACCGTTGGCAAGACGCAACACTATACCGTTGGCAAGACAACAACACTATACCGTTGGCAAGACAACAACACTATACCATTGGCAAGACAACACTATACTGTTGGCAAGACAACAACACTATACTGTTGGCAAGACAACAACACTATACCGTTGGCAAGACAACAACACTATACCGTTGGCAAGACAACAACACTATACCATTGGCAAGACAACAACACTATACCATTGGCAAGACAACAAAGACTTCTTGGCAACCCTAAGCAGAAACTGGCTAGCAACACCAAATCTTAACAAATCTCCATCCACGTTTTGAATTTCTATTTCTGAAACAACATTGTCCTACATGTGTAACTGTAGATATGTAGCGCACTCAGTGCCAGAGGAAAACAGGACATTGTTTAGTAGAGGTGTAAATAGTGTTTGATGTTAGCTAGTGGTTTGTGATGATAGCAGTGGTGCATGGAGGCCAATAGCCTGTTCTTCTGCTGTGGGATATGTTGAAGAAGGAACCCTTTAGGATAAATATAGGCATTAGTGTCCCAGTTAAGATTTCCCTCATGAAACTCTAATAAAACAAAAGCTTGAGGAGTGGCTTTGCTAAATCACTACAGTTGAACATGAACAGTATGTTGATATCTGACTTCTATAGTGAGTTCAGTGATTGCTGCATCTTGTGCTCACTAACTGGATTAGAGAGTCACTGGTCTAATCCGCTGTCTTCCCGAGAACCATAAAAAAACAAGGATATCTCTCAGAATCAGAATTCTGTGCAGTAATATTTTATTTCAACTATACATGCCGTGTTAAAAAAAAATTCAACAAAAAGTCCTGAAACAAAAGACCACCATTATGTACACATTCACAGTTCCAACTTTACAACATATCTACAAACATCAGGATGTCTACTGTCCAATCAGAACAGTATTAGAAAGGTAATGTCAACGAGTCTGGTTCATCTGCACACGGAGAGCATAGATAGACAGGAGGGTAGAAAGGCTTTAGACTGACACTGCAACACAGAGACACAGGTCAATATGGCAATGTACAAGACATTAGAGCACAGCCCGTCTGTCTGGAGGAAAGGAACAGAGGTGTGTGTGTGTGTGTGTGTGTTCCTGCATGTGTGTGTGTCTCTCTAAGCCCAACACCGGTTAGCAGAGGATGACTGATAGCCAAGACTTTAATTAATACAATCATCTCTTTTAAACTAAATGTGGCTTCGGGTTCCAAACAGGCAGACAAATTCATTCCCAAAATAAAGTAAACGTACCCAAATCATGAACCTCATTCACAATGTAAGATCGTACCCAAATCTTTTTTTAAAGATTAAAAACATTATCCTGTTTTACATCATGTCCCTGTCACATGACCACTGCTCACTCTAATGTAACAGTTTATTAAGACATTAGATCTATAATAATTACCCGGAGTGTTTACCTTAATACTGGGTTGGATGTTTTATTGAGTACTGTATTGACTGTTTACTGTATAGTGGCTGTATCGTGCCATGTTGAGCGGAGTGTTTCAAAGCAAAGCATTTAGAAGAGTCAGTCTACATCCCCATGCCATTATATTACATTCACTGCATGGAACCTCAGCTTGGTCTATCAGCAGCCTTCTTCTTCATGAGGTCATATACGGATACTGTAATCCCAGCATGCTTTGCTTCAGCCTGCATTCTGTATTGGAATGTTGGTGAATAAACCGGCTCTTAGTTCTAGAATCGAAATAACTGCAGTTTGGTAGATAAATAAAAACCCAAATTTCACGCTGAATTCAAATAATCAGAGTTGCTTAGGCTATATTGTAACAACAATGACATTCAAGACCAAATCACTTTTTTTTCTCAATATTACTGTATATCGATAATTCGTTGAATAAGGCACACGATGCACAGATTGGGCTTAACTGGCCTAAAAATATGTATACTCATATTTATAATATGTACAGTATCTTGTCATTACCAGCATGACTTGGTAGGACACATTGGTAGATGTTGGTGTGATTGTACACTTGTCACTCACTGGGAAACTGCACACACACAACACTGCCTCTGGAACCAAAATGGCCACCAGAGAGCCAAAGTTCCCCCTAGACACTGATCTAAGATCAGTTATGGGTTTACCCTCTAAATGGTTAAGATTAGGTTTGAGAGAGGGCAAGCTGATCCTGCATCTGTACCTTGGGGCAACTACCACACAGAGAGCAGTGTGTGAACTCCCACAGGAGCACAGAGACTAACACTAGTGACAGACATGCAGTTGGCAGGTGAGACAGACAGACAGACAGACAGACAGACAGACAGACAGACAGACATGTTACAGAACGCCATTTCAACCTCACAGAACAAAACCCATTGGTGTTGCATAAAATGTTTACATCTTTCATTTCTGAATAAAATAAAGAACATGTGAAAACCAAACCAAAACAACACCAGCATGTTGAAGTGGGTTGGATGAAATGTTTCTAAATACCACTCTGCTACATTGAAAGACTGGAGGAAAGGTCTCTGCAATTGCCACCAAACTAAAGCCAGTCTGTATCTGTATGTGACAGGAGAAGTGGAGTGTGTTATGTGCTATTTCAGTAACAGAGAGATACAGGACTCTGATGTCAGTGGAGCCTCTTCTAACAGTGCATTGACATGGTGGAGGACTGAATTGCATGGTCTGTACACACACACACACACACACACACACACACACACACACACACACACACACACACAGTCAGGAGACAACGGCAGCTGTAGAATACAGACGCATAAGAGGACAAAATACACACAGCATACAGTACTCATCATAAACCAATAGCAATATACATTACTCATCATAAACCAATAGCAATATACATTACTCATCATAAACCAATAGCAGCAAACGTGTTTAGTAGATATCCCAGTGAGTTACAGAGGGTCCCTGTTAGGGTACGTAGGCAGCCAAGCCTTTCACCTCCCCAAACAAAGTGTGTGTGTATGTGTTCACTGTACATTGGGTTTTGCCCTCCAACTGACACACACTGATGTTCTCTGTTGCCTGCCTTCCTTCCTTCCTTCCTTCCTTCCTTCCTTCCTTCCTTCCTTCCTTCCTTCCTTCCTTCCTTCCTTCCTTCCTTCCTTCCTTCCTTCCTTCCTTCCTTCCTCCCCAGTCGTTATAGTTTAGTGAAACACCTCTAAAGGGACACTATGTTTACTGTGTCTCTTCTCTGCTCTCCCCCATCAGTCAGACAGATAAGATACAAACATTTATATCGTATTCCTCTCCTTGTTCAGTTCAGTCCAGTTCACATTTATGGGAAGACAGAGGGTGTCCCCCAAATGGCACCCTTATTCCCCGTATAGTGCACTAGGTTCAACCAGTCCTATGGGTCGTGGTCAAAAGTAGTTCACAACAAAGGGAATAGGGTGCCATTTGTGACACAGACAGACAGACAGACAGTGCTCAGTGACAGTGAGACATCAGACCCATTCTTCAAGTAGTTCTCTGAGTTAGACCTCGTACCGTCCACAGTCTGGGTCATAGGGCCAGGCTACACACTGGGGGCCACACTAGTCCCCTACAGGACCCCTACACATACTGGAGAGCCACAGACACCCCATCTACCCCCACCCTGCCTTATGTCCTGGGGCTGGGCTGGGGTTAGTGAGTCAGGGTCAGGGGTCAGGGTTAGAGGAGACAGACCAGTGTGTTGTGAGATGGAGAGAAACATGGAGCCACAAGACAAGACACAGAACTCCACGTCACATTTTTCGCCACTGGTGTGATATTCCCTTTTTAGAGTGAAAGAATGAATGTGCCTATCATTCCATGGGGAACACACCCCGACACACACACACACACCCGGTCCTACTCCCTCCCTAAGTCTTCTCACAACTAGTCTGGCCCTAGAGCACACTCAGTAGAGGCCCTGCCCTGTCCCAGTTAGTACACTTGGTAGTACACTCCATAGTGTCTATAGTGTCCTAGTAGCTGTACTTGTTGACCACCCTCATCTGAGGAGTCTGTGGGGTGAAGGCGTTGGGTTTAGGGGGGACGTCAGGCTTTAGGGACGGTGTCCGTTTAAGCCCCTGGCGGGGGAGCGAGCAGTGCCCACTGTAGCTGCTCTGGCGGGACAGGGAGGGGGGGTGGGGGTGTTGATGGGGGGAGTGGAGCCCCCCTTGGGAGTCCAGTCTGGAGGGAGGGGTGGGGGGCATGTACCCCCCTCTGTTCATACTGTGTTGGCGGGACAACGACACCCCCATACTGACCCCGTTAGGAGAGGTGGAGGTGAGGGAGTGTCTGTGGGAGGAGCTCCTGTGATGAGAGCCGTACCTCCTCTCCAGGGTGCCGCTCATGCTTCCTCCCATACCCAGGCTGCCTGTGGGGGAGCTGGGGGTGGAGGGCAGGGGGACGTCCACCCTCTTGGTGGGGCTGTGCCTGGGCAAGGAGGAGGAGGAGGAGGGGGAGTAGAGAGAGGCCTCTCGGCTGGGGACCTTGGGGGGAACCTCAGTGATGTCCCCTAGAGGCTCCAGCATCAGGTGTTGCCTGCTGGGTCGGGGCGCTGAGCCGGCCCCCTCCTGGAGGATAGCCTTAGAGCTAGCATTAGCCGTGTTAGCATCGTTCAGGTGTTTCAGCAAGTCGTTCAGAGTGTTCCTGGCATCCAGTGACCTCTTCTGCTCCTTCCTGCTTCCTTTAGAATGAGGGGGCGTGGCCTGCAGGTGTTCCATGTTCTGAGGCTTCCTGTCCAGGGTGCGAGGCGGCGTGACGTCATCGGCCGGGTTTCCATGGTAACCACTGCGGTATTCGTGCGTGGCGTTGGGAAGGACGACGGCGCTAGGGATGTGGGGGTGTCCCAGCGCAGGGTGGGGGTGTGGCTGGGGGTGAGGAGGGGGGGAGGAACTGGGGTGGAATTGGGGACTCTTGGCGATGGAGGAGGAGGAGGTAGAGTTGGAGCTCTTCCTGGATCCATTGATCTTCCCGTGGTGATTGGCTCGCTCCCACTGGTTCCTGATTGGCTGCAGGCCTTTCTGCTGCAGCACAGGGGTAGACTCGGGGGTGGGCAGGGCGGCCAGCTCGGGGGGCTGACAGCCGTCCCGGAGGATCATGGTCTTGGTGTCTCCATTAGGCGTCAGGTCCTTACCACTGCTCAGCAGGTTGGTGTACAGCTTGGGACAGTCCAGACCTGGCTGGTACTCCTGGAGACAAGACAGGACAGGAAGACAGAAGAGAGGGCTTTGTTCATTTGGTTCCTCCAGCCAACACATACCGTACATACATACATACATACATATATACATACAGTGCCTTCGGAAAGTATTCAGACCCCTTTACTTTTTCCACATTTTGTTACGTTACAGCCTTATTCTAAAATTGATAAAATAAAATAAAATCCTCAGCAATCTACACACAATAACAAAGTGAAAACAGGTTTTTAGACAATTACAAATTAAAAACAGAAAAACCTTATTTACATAAGTATTCAGACCCTTTGCTATGAGACTTGAAATTGAGCTCAGGTGCATTGTTTCCATTGATCATCCTTGAGATGTTTCTACAACTTGATTGGAGTCTGTGGTAAATTTACCTGTGGTAAATTCAATTGATTGGACATGATTTGGAAAGGCACACACCTGTCTATATAAGATCCCACAGTTGACAGTGCATGTCAGAGCAAAAACCCAAGCCATGAGGTCGAAGGAATTGTCCATAGAGCACCGAGACAGGATTGTGTCGAGGCACAGATCTGGGGAAGGGTACCAAAACATTTCTGCAGCATGGAAGGTCCCCAAGAACACAGTGGCCTCCATCATTCTTAAATGGAAGAAGTTTGGAACCACCAAGACTCTTACTAGAGCTGGCCGCCTGGCCAAACTGAGCAATCGGGGGTGAAGGGCCTTGATCAGGGAGGTGACCAAGAACCCGATGGTCACTCTGACAGAGCTCTAGAGTTCCTATGTGGAGATGGGAGAACCTTCCAGAAGGACAACTATCTCTGCAGCACTCCACCAATCAGGCCTTTATGGTAGAGTGGCCAGACGGAAGCCACTCCTCAGTAAAAGGCACATGACAGCCCGCTTGGAGTTTGCCAAAAGGCACCTAAAGACTCTCAGACCATGAGAAACAAGATTCTCTGGTCTGATGAAACCAAAATTGAACTCTTTGGCCTGAATGCCAAGCGTCACGTCTGGAGGAAACCTGGCACCATCCCTACGGAGAAGCATGGTGGTGGCAGAATCATGCTGTGGGGATGTTTTTCAGCGGCAGGGACTGGGAGACTAGTCAGGATCGAGGGAAAGATGAACGGAGCAAAGTACAGAGAGATCCTTGATGAAAACCTGCTCCAGAGCTCTCAGGACCTCAGACTGGGGTGAAGGTTCACCTTCCAACAGGACAACGACCCTAAGCACACAGCCAAGACAACGCAGGAGTGGCATAGGAAAAGTCTCTGAATGTCCTTGAGTGGCCCAGCCAGAGCCCGGACTTAAACCTGATCGAACATCTCTGGAGAGACCTGAAAATAGCTGTGCAGCGACACTCCCCATCCAACCTGACAGAGCTTGAGAGGATCTGCAGAGAAGAATGGGAGAAACTCCCCAAATACAGGTGTGCCAAGCTTGTAGCGTCATACCCAAGAAGACTTGAGGCTGTAATCGCTGCCAAATGTGCTTCAACAAAGTATATGAGTAAAGGGTCTGAATACTTATGTAAATGTAATATTTAAGTTTTTTATTTTTAATAAATAAGCAACCATTTCTAAAAACCCTTTTTTTTCTTTGTCATTATGGGGTATTGTGCATAGATTGATGAGGGAAAAAACCGATGTAATCGATTTTAGAATAAGGCTGTAACCTAACAAAATGTGGTAAAAGCCAAGGGGTCTGAATACTTTCCGAAGGCACTGTAAATGTTCTATCCAGGTGTGAATTACAGGGGAGCCAGGGGGGGCTCAGCTACCATGAATGAGACATTAGCTCCCCTAAATGAAACAAAAGTCCAACTTTGGGGGGGGGGTCTCTAAATAATGCTAATTTAACCATTCTCCTATTTGTTTAAAATGCAGTGGTAAATATGTTTTACAGTGGTAAATATGAAAATAAAAGTTTACAAATTAATCGAACACCCCCACCTCTCTGTCGTGGTTTAAACCATTTATTTCTCCGTGGTTGCACAAACCGTGGCTGCACAAACTGTGGCTGCACAAACCGTCTCCCTGTCCACAGCACTGTCCACTCAGTAGTGCTGAATTTCAGCCTCAGCTGAGCTCCTTTAAACGCATAGATTTTTCTTTGTACTTGCTCATTTTCGCCATGTGTTTGCCATGTGCCCTTGATAAAAATAGCCTTTGCCTTTATTCCAATGCATTAAATGTATCTGTTCATTCATCATTGTTTGCTTTTGTCAGTCAGCTGTTTAGGTGCGCGCGGGTATTGGTGGTCTCTGTGCCGTCCGTGACCACAAGTAGACCATTTATTTAGCTTGATTATTTTCTATCAATATTTGTTTTCTTGCCTGGATCCACTGATGATTGTCTCCAATATCACTAGACAACTAGCCTACAGCTAAACACCAATGCGCATCCAATCCAGCCAACATGAATGACAGTAGGCCTATAGTAGAGTCTTTAGAAGCATTCGATTTGGCAATGGCATAGGACTACATTATTTTGGATAATGACAATTTACGTAGCCATGGTTACACTTACAGTGCTTTTTCAGAGATCTCCAAGATCCAGGAATAGTACAGGGTTTAAGTTCAATGTTCTAAATCAATTGTTAAATGCTGAAGAATTACAAATAGCACGGTCATAAATGTCATTAAATGTAAGGAAAGAAAGGTTGTCGTTTATTTCACACGATCTGTGAAGACTCCAAGCATTCATGTCTTGAATTATGGACAACTCATGAACTATGGTGTAACCATGTTTTGATTCAACTTGTGTATTATATTGAATGTAGGCTACCTGTTCTGTGTGTGTTCATGTGTGTAAAATGGCCTCGGCTGAGAGGGTAGGCATAGGCCTAGTGGAGGGTAAATGCAACTAAATGCAGTTTACCCTCCTTTTTCAGAAAAATGCATTGAAAGGATAGGGAGCGTAACTTTTTTTCCGCGACCGGCAATCAGAGTTTACCCACCAATTTTTTTACCACTACATCACTGGCTACCGGTAGTCCTATTTGAAGTTCATGTTAATAGAGCCCCACAGTGGAGATGTCATAAATGTACCTACATTTTACAGACGCTCTTATCCAGAGCGACTTACAGTTAGTGAGTGCATACATTTTTCATACTGGCCCCCCGTGGGAATCGAACCCACAATCCTGGCGTTGCAAGCGCCATGCTCTACCAACTGAGCTACAGGAGGCTTAATACCCATAAAACCTAGCGGTCATACAGGGAAATGGTTCCAATCGTTTTTCCACCATTCATTTTTCCCATAGGGGATTTTAGAAACACGTATCTCCTGAATGGCGCAGTGGTCTAAGGCACTGCATCGTAGTGCTAGCTGTACCACTAGAGATCCTGGTTCGAATCCAGGCTCTGTCGTAGCCGGCCGCGACCGGGAGACCCATGGGGCGGCGCACAAATTGGCCCAGCGTCGTCCAGGGTACGGGAGGGAAAGGCCGGCAGGGATGTAGCTCAGTTGGTAGAGCATGGCGTTTGCAACGCCAGGGTTGTGGGTTCGATTCCCACGGGGGGCCAGTATGAATAAATAATAATAGTAAATAATGTATGCACTCACTAACTGTAAGTCGCTCTGGATAAGAGCGTCTGCTAAATTACGTTAAAGTAAGGGCTGTGTTTTGTGTAGGCTTACCCTGGCGTGACATTTTGATATCCATGTAAATCTCTCTCAGACAAGGTGACTTTTATCAATATATTCGGCTCTATTTACTCTTACATTCTAAAACGCTAATTAGCATAAACATAGACATCATGCAAGACTACAAATCCCTGCAAGCTCCTGCACATCATCTCTAGCTGACACCTTTGCTAACAGGTATTGTGTCAATTTAAAACGTGCACAAGACAGTTTACAGAATTGTCAATTTAAAGAAATGTAGCCAATTTATTCATTGCTACATTTAGCTAACATTAGATAGTTAATCCAGAGATTCTTACCTTTGCCTCTATTCGGCAGTCTCGTCCAGATCATCATGGCATTTGTAGTTCTTTATGATAGCCACATTAGCAGCTAATTAGCGTATCATTTTGGGGGGATAAATACAGGCAACTATATTGATAAAAATCACCTTGTCCTAGAGAGATTTATACGGTTATCAAAACGTCACACCAGGGTAAGCCTACACGAAACAAAGCCCTTATTTTAAGTGTTTCTAAAATCCCCTATCGGAAAAATGAATGGTGGAGTGGACGAACATGCACAGGTAGCCTACATTTTGAAGTGATTTGTTTGACAATCAGATGAAAGCATGACTGGTTGTGTTCATGCCACATTAAAAGGTAGTTCATTTTTTACCCTAAAATGATGTCTTTATTATTAAGCCCCCCAAAAAAGTAGAGACCCCCCCCCCCTCCCGAATGTCACAGTGTAATTCGCACTCTGCTTCTATCTATCTACATAAGACACAAGACAATGTCAATCAGTAACACTCTGTTACTGAATAATGTGTTGACTCTTAAATTGCACTCTGTATTCAGGTCTCCAGGTTACCTTGACAGGACTGTCGAAGAGCCCGTTGAGTTTAGCGAAGGATCCGGTGGAGTCGCTGCAGGAGGGGGCTGACTCTGCGTCTTTGTGGGCGTGCCGGGGCTTGTGGCGGAGGAAGGAGTCTCTGTAGCAGAAGACCACCAGGCCTGCCACTAGCGCCCCCAGGAGGAAGGCAGCCAACACACAGCTGATCAGGATATTCATGTGGACCATCTGATTGGCTTCTCCCGCCTGGATCTCCCACACACCTGAAGTCACACACCCCATTGGTTAACGAAC
Source organism: Coregonus clupeaformis (assembly GCF_020615455.1). Lineage (NCBI taxonomy): Eukaryota > Metazoa > Chordata > Actinopteri > Salmoniformes > Salmonidae > Coregonus > Coregonus clupeaformis. The sequence goes on along the minus strand of NC_059220.1, from coordinate 61,135,702 downwards.
ACCCCGACACAGCCAATCATAGCTCTACACCACACCTCTATAGCAGGTGAGTCTGTGTGTGTTTGTGGACACTCAGTCATGCATGGTTTCTCTGCTTTTCCCCTTAAAGGTATTCTGTCCGCTATCCAACAGGGATTTTAACGTTACCAAAACCATTCAGATTGGCTTCCACTCTCGTCATTCTTAAATTGTAAATACATGGTGAAAATGGTTAGGATCCCACAACCAGTCCGGTGATGTAAGCCAATCTAGAAGAAGTAGTGGTATGTTAGTTTGAAGAGGAAGAATTGAAGTGTTGCTTTTTTCCTACCAAATGTCAAACATTTGTCCAGATAAAAAGGAGGGTTAGTGCATTCCTAACTAGGACAGAGATAGACTTGTTCTCCCAATATCAGAAAGACAATGAACCATTGACTCTCCAGCGTTGTCAAAGGGAAGAGGATTGTAGTTTGTCCTTGGTGAGGCTGTTCTGTTTCTAGACTGCAGCTTTGTTAGTAACCACAGACATGGAAGAGTTAGTCATCCACAGAGCAGGAGAGAGACAGAGAGATGTCCTGGAGCAGGAGGGGTTAATGGACAGGCCTGGGACATGCTCTAATGCTCCTAACTCCCAGGGTTAACCCTTTACACCCAGGAACAGGGTTAACCTTAAACTGTACCAACCAGGGTTATAGGGTCTACTGGCAGAGAGAGAAACGAGGGTCAAAGAAAAGAGTCTGAAGAAAGAATATAGAAGTACAGAAGGTTTGAAGATAAGATTTGAAATAATTGTTTAATATGGGAAAAAATATTTTCACCATGTAGAAAATCATTATAATCATGACAATAAACCAATGAATAAATCAAAATACATGAAGTTGGATGAAATATAAATCATAACAAAATCAGAGAAAGAAAAATGTAATCTGCTATATCAGCTGATGGTAATCTCAAATACCTGCCACTGTGTGTGTGTGAATACTGCCCCTGTGTCTGTGTGAATACTGCCCCTGTGTGTGTGTGTATGAAGTGTGTCTGTATGTATGAGTATGTGATGAGTATGTGTGTGTATGGTGTAGCAGCTATGGGACAGTCAGGGTTCCATACAGCATGGTAGCAGCAGTTCTCTCTCTCTCTGCTAGGCCTTACCCTCTAGGCCCCCTGGGAGTGACTCTAGTGAATGGGAGGTGGCCGGGTCATCCTGCTGCACAAACCCTGAGCCATACAGATCTGGAGAACCAGCCCCAGGCCCCAACCCAGGCCCTTCCCCGGGACCAAGCCCAGGATGGGGGCTCAGGGTGGGGGTGAGTACTGGGGGTACTGGGGGGTGTATTGGCCCACTGGGCTGGTCTGTGACTGACGTAGATGACAACTCCATGTCTGTGGTGACAAACAAAGTGTTAACACGGTGTGTAGACATGAGGCCAGCAGGCTGTTAGCTTACATCCTGGTTAGTAGGCATGGGTTGGTATGTGTACGCACGTATGGGTTAGTTTACACAACATAATAGGTTTTATGTTTTATGATAATGCTGTTTGAAAAAAATAATACATATTTTCTGATTCAAGAGCTATTTTATTTATCATAAACAGTAATAGAAATACAATTGTAAGATTCATTTTGTTGAGACAGGATACAGTTTGAAAGGGGAAAAGGGTGAGAGTTGTCTTAGGAAGGTCTCTGGTACACAGCAGCGATGATGTCATAGCAGTGATGACGTCAGAAGAGGGAGGGGCCGAGTGAGCATGCAGGAAGTAAACAGGAAGTGATGCGTGAGGAAGAAGAAGTGAGGAAGTGAGTCAGTGCAGCGGTGAGATGGAGATCTCTGACGTGACCCAGTGATGTTGTTGTTTGTTGTGATGATGATGAAAGTGAAGATAAAAAGGTGTTGAAGATGAGGTGTGTTAAGAAGATGAAGAGTGAGTAGCGTTGAAGGAAGGAAGGAGAGAGGGGTTCGGAGAAGCTGAACTCAAGGAAAGAAAGAAACCAGCGGAGTAAAAGATCCAACTAACCAGAGGTCGGGACACCAAATGATTTGTGATCTGGCGCTGATGTAGTGGCCAAAAACACTAAAACAATTAGAGGAACAAGAAATCAGTATAAAGGAACCCTAAAGTAAAGTCCCAAAACAAAAGAAGGCCCTGATAACTAAGACTGTAGTTCTTCTTAATCAAATGATAAAAAGCTAAAGGCTGAGTAGGCCTGTTGCTCCCAGTCTTGTCTAGACTGGAGTAGAGACAGGTATGTATGGCCTCTATCCCCTGTTCTAGTTCTATGGTTCAGCCTGGTGTGTATCCTATAGCAGCACTGTCTTAGTACTGCTACTGCTACTGGTTGAGCACGTCTATGTTTCTTCCCTCTAGGTAGGTAGCATTAGTAACAGGTGGCCTGGTGTGTACAGTATGTGGATATACAGTAGATGTGTGTGTTAATATTGAACATAGAACCATGTAGGGAGGGTTACTGATTGGTGTGTTGGTATGGTGTGGTTACTGGTGTTAGTGGTAGTGTGTTACTGGTTGGTTGTGCAGACTGATGGTGTGTGACAGGGAGAGAGAGAGAGAAAGAGCTGGATTGGTATGAATGGGAGGGGCTCACCATGGCAGTCTCCCAGTTGAACCGTGTTCCCAAATTCTACATCCTGCTCATAACCAGACCTGAGAGAGAGAGAGAGAGAGAGAGAGAGAGAGAGAGAGAGAGAGAGAGAGAGAGAGAGAGAGAGAGAGAGAGAGAGAGAGAGAGAGAGAGAACAGAACCCCTCTAACATCAACATTTCCTTTTAAATGGATTGAGATGTAGCCTATATGAAGTCTAGCTACTTCTGAAGCCCATGTTGTGCCCTGCAAATACATTTGTTTATTATAAAAACCTAAAATGTTGATACAAATACCTGTCATTGAAATGAAAAAGTCATTTTGTGGAATATAAGGTTTCTACATTATGTAAAAGCACTATTTTCGTATTGAGATGCATTACATTGAAAATTGTACACTGTCTCTTTAAGAGTGTTTGTGATGATGACATGCAAGACATCTCATTCAAATCATATAACATTTTATTGGTCGCATACACATATTTAGGAGGTGTTATTGCGGGTCTAGAGAAATGCTTGTGCAATTTATTGTGCCATTCATTCATTGATCATTGATTCCCTGAAGAAGCTATCCCTTTCTATGTTTGGATATACAGGTAAAGTTAGCAGGTTGTTAGCTAGCTAGCTAATGAGCTAACAAACATGACTGAACAAGGTGTAAAACAAATGCGGCTCGCGAGTAGTTTTAGAACGGCCCGCGACATGGTTTATGAATGTAAAATGCGGCCGCCAATCCATGACCGGAAGAAAAAAACATTTTGCCAGTAATATGGGTCAAACCTTTTGAACTGTTTGGGCTAAAAACAAGCAGTTTTCGCTGTATTAATGGTGCAAGCATGATGCTAACTAATCTGCGCTCAGGAAACAACAGTACAGCGAAGCCTTATCATTACAAACATTATTATTAAAATGAATTAAAAAACAAATATTGGATTTGTTTTGGTCGCACTGGTGATCCCAAATTAAAAACTCCAGGTCGCACAGCAAAAAAATTTGTTGCATATGCGACCAAATTGGTCACACTTTAGAGCCCTGAGTATCCATACTATTTAGTATTGTAATACTTGGTACTCACAGAACTCCAGGCAGTATCCTCTCACAGGCTCCATGAGGCATCCAGCCACAATAGGGGTCCCTGGATGCTATACAAGACCTAGGGGAGAAACACAACACAGGGTTAACATATATCTGTAAATATACAGTTCACCATACAGGGTTAAATAGGCAGCACCAGTTAACCTCTGTCTGGCTGTATATTAACCAGTGTGCTGCAGGTGTTCTCAATGTTTATAACATGTAGATAGAGAAAAACACATCAATAAACCTACAAATCTGTGACCAGGCACAGCATAAAGTAACCTTTGAGTGGAGTGTGTGCACGTTTCTGAATGTGTGTGTGAGTCTGAGTCTGAGTGCACGCGTGTGTGTCAGTGTGGTGACTCACTTGTGGCAGTTAGTGTGTCGCTCACAGCGGCTGAGAGGCATGCGAACCACACAGCTGGAGAAAGCTACGTACACACTGTGTGTGTCTCTGTCAACATGGAGCGACAAAATACGCCTGTCATCCTCACTGTTAGACAGACACCTGGGAGACAGAGAGAAAAGAAGAATGGGAGGAGAGGGGTTGGGAGAGGAGAGGGAGTAGAGGAGAGCGAGAAAGGGAGGGTGGTGGAGGGGGGAGATGGAGAGGAGAGTCAGAAATCAGATTACAGGTTACTTGAACAGTTGTTTATCAGATAGGCCTGTCTACTGTTTCACTCTCCAGATGTAATCACAGTGGCACTGTTTAGCCCTGATACCCTTACTGACAGGAGAGAACGAGAGACTGAGAGGAAGACAGAGGAGAGAGAGAGACAGAGGAAGACAGAGGAGAGAGAGAGACAGAGGAAGATGGAGACAGAGAGAGAGACAGAGGAAGACAGAGGAGAGAGAGAGACAGAGGAAGATGGAGAGAGAGAGAGAGAGAGCAGGGGAAGACAGAGGAGAGAGAGTTAGACAGAGGAGAGAGAGAGACAGAGGAAGATGGAGACAGAGAGAGAGAGACAGAGGAAGACAAAGGAGAGAGAGAGAGAGACAGAGGAAGACTGAGAGAGAGAGAGACAGAGGAGGAGAGCGAGAGAGAGAGGAAGAGAGAGGAGAGACTGAGACGGTGAGAGACAAACAGAGAGACATTGAGAGGCACACAGAGGGAAAGAGAAAGAAAACACAGAGTGAGAGATAAGAGACCAAAAAAAGAGAAAGACAGAGACTAAGAGAGAGACGCAAAGAGTAAGAGAGAGACAGTGAAAGACAGAGACTAAGAGAGAGAGACAGAGACTAACATAGAGAGACATAGACTAAGAGAGAGACAGTGAGAGACAGAGACTAAGAGAGAGAGACAGTGAGAGACAGAGACTAAGATAGAGAGACAGTGAGAGACAGAGACTAAGAGAGAGAGACAGTGAGAGACAGAGACTAAGAGAGAGAGACAGTGAGAGACAGAGACTAAGAAAGAGACAGTGAGAGACAGAGACTAAGAGAGAGAGACAGTGAGAAACGTGTAGTGAGTGTTCCGTACTTGGCTCTGTTGAACAGGTCAATCTCCTCCAATAGGATGCTGTCGTCGAAGGACAGAGGGGAAGTCTTGGCTAGAACCTTCAGCACCACGCCCGCCTCTGAACCAATGAACAGCACCGTGTAGTTACCATGGGGACCAGCCGCGTTGTCCACCGCCAGGGCTGTCAGCCTGTACCTAGAGAGACAGGGACAAGACAGGAGTACAGTCAGACTTCAGTAGGAATTATCAAGCCGGTATTTAAAGGCCCTCCTGTTGATCTACAAATGTGCATTTTTACTTGTTTTTGTTGAGTGTATGAAACCAAATGATTGTCCTTACAGTAGAATGGTGTGTTTGTCTTACGGTAACCCGGGAATTCCGATCACTCAAGCAACTCTTATGGTGTGTTTGTGTGTCCTTACCTGACGCGTGTCTTGGTGAACCAGGGCTCGTCTCCTATGTTAGGCACGGAGGCGTCCATGAGGGGGTGGGACTTGATGAAGAGGAGAGTCTCATCAGGGAACTCTATAGTGGTCTTATAGGACTCAGCCTGGCCATGACCCGCACAGCAGCCTGGCCTGGAGACATAGGGGTCAGAGAGGGGTCAAAGGTCAACACAGGTCACACATGAGCCCAGCTACCATCACCCTGTAGGGACTAATAAAGTTTACTCTATTGAATTTAACTGAGGAGAGGGGTTAGGGAATGAGAGAGGAGCAGAAGCCTGTCAGGTCAACAAAGAGACGTGCTGCTGTATCATTGTAAACATGAAGTGATAATAGAGGACTATAATCAGACGTTTGTTAATTATTTACCACGATAATGAGCAGCTCTGTGGACTTTTTGTGGGGCCAGAGAGCTGAGCTACGTGTGTGTGTGAATGGCCGTATGCAGGTTAAATATGCAACGTGTCTAATTATCTAGATTAATTATTTACTGCTAATAACCACCAGCTGTGTGTGTGTGTGTGTGTGTGTGTGTGTGTGTGTGTGTGTGTGTGTGTGCGGTCATAGACCATGTCTCTCTTGTTAAAGAGGGTTTATCTCAATGAGACCTAAACTCAAGGATATAGTGACAATAAAGCTCTGCGCAGCCTGGCATCATAAACTGAAGGGAGGGGTCATGTACCTGTTGTTGTGCAGACTGACATACACTTACTGAGACATACTGGGTTAGGGTTAGAGGTAGGGTTAGACACTGACATACTGTAGGTATAGTACCTGGGATTGGGTTAGAGACTGACATACCTGGCTTGAAACTTGAGACTGACATACCTGGTTTTGGTTTATGGTTAGGGTAAAGGTACAGGTACATACCTGGGTTTGGGTTAGGGTAAAGGTACATACCTGGGTTAGGGTAAAGGTACAGGTACATACCTGGGTTTGGGTTAGGGTAAAGGTACAGGTACAGTACATACCTGGGTTAGGGTAAAGGTACAGGTACATACCTGGGTTTGGGCAGTCTCTCCTCTGGGAAGGCGGTCCAGACAGAGTCAGGTGTTTTCTGTTCTTTAAATCGTCCTCTGAACACCTTCTCTATGTCATCCATGGAGAACGCACACACTGCAGACCCTGGGATACTGAAGAGAGGAACACAACCACACACTGTTACACAACTACTATTAACTAGATATGGAGAAAACACACACCCCAAGAGATTCACAATAACAACACATCTATTACACCAATATTACAAAGAGTGTATCCCAAATGGCACCCTATTCCCCATATAGTGCACCACTTTTGACCAGAGCCCTATGCTCCCTAGTCAAAAGTAGTGCACTATAAAGAGAACAGGGTGCCATTTGGGATACACTCTCAGTGTGTCCATCCTTACCTGTTCATCTGTGTAGTGAAGACTCCCACCACAGAAGGAACTCCGTTGATGTTGATGATGTCAGTGATGGACTGTAGAACATCGAAGTAGAAGAAGGATTCTCCGGGAACAGAACAGTTGAGTCTGGCCTTGACGAAGGACGTCCAGTGTTTCTCCAACACACGCTGGGACCCGCCTACGTCGTTCTTACAGATACGAGCCACTCTGGAGTAGACCGCCTGGAGACGAAAGGGGGAGCAGGGGAGGGAGAGAAGAGAAAAAGTGAGACTCTGGAATCAACATCACTAAAACACTTCCACCCTCTAAATAATACATCTTCCTCATCCGGTGGCCTCACAGTGTGACGCACACTGACGCTTATCCAGGACCTTGTGTCAGAGAGGACATTTGTTTGAAGCGCTCCGATTGAACAAACGCCTCACCCACACACACACACACACAACTCTTGACCCTAAACCTGAGTCACACATACCTCTTGACCCTAAACCTTGACCCTAAACCTGATTCACACACACCTCTTGACCCTAAACCTGATTCACACACACCTCTTGACCCTAAACCTGATTCACACACACCTCTTGACCCTAAACCTGATTCACACACACCTCTTGACCCAGTCTGATTAACCTAGAACTAGGAAAGAGCTGGGCTATAGGAGTGGACTATATGATAGAGGCTGGGCTATAGGACTGGACTATATGATAGAGGCTGGGCTATAGGACTGGGCTATATGATAGAGACTGGGCTATAGGACTGGACTATATGATAGGGGCTGGGCTATAGGACTGGGCTATATGATAGGGGCTGGGCTATAGGACTGGACTATATGATAGAGGCTGGGCTATAGGACTGGGCTATATGATAGAGGCTGGGCTATAGGACTGGGCTATATGATAGGGGCTGGGCTATAGGACTGGGCTATATGATAGAGGCTGGGCTATAGGACTGGGACTATATGATAGGGGCTGGGCTATAGGACTGGGACTGACTATATGATAGGGGCTGGGCTATAGGACTGGGACTGGGCTATATGATAGAGGCTGGGCTATAGGACTGGGCTATATGATAGAGGCTGGGCTATAGGACTGGACTATATGATAGAGGCTGGGCTATAGGAGGACTGGGCTATATGATAGGGGCTGGGCTATAGGACTGGGACTGGGCTATATGATAGAGGCTGGGCTATAGGACTGGGACTGGACTATATGATAGGGGCTGGGCTATAGGACTGGGCTATATGATAGAGGCTGGGCTATAGGACTGGACTATATGATAGAGGCTGGGCTATAGGACTGGACTATATGATAGAGGCTGGGCTATAGGACTGGGCTATATGATAGAGGCTGGGCTATAGGACTGGGACTGGGCTATATGATAGGGGCTGGGCTATAGGACTGGGCTATATGATAGAGGCTGGGCTATAGGACTGGACTATATGATAGGGGCTGGGCTATAGGACTGGGACTATATGATAGAGGCTGGGCTATAGGACTGGACTATATGATAGAGGCTGGGCTATAGGACTGGGCTATATGATAGAGGCTGGGCTATAGGACTGGGACTGGACTATATGATAGAGGCTGGGCTATAGGACTGGGACTGGGCTATATGATAGAGGCTGGGCTATAGGACTGGACTATATGATAGAGGCTGGGCTATAGGACTGGACTATATGATAGAGGCTGGGCTATAGGACTGGACTATATGATAGAGGCTGGGCTGAGGACTGGACTATATGATAGAGGCTGGGCTATAGGACTGGGACTGGGCTATATGATAGAGGCTGGGCTATAGGACTGGGACTGGACTATATGATAGGGGCTGGGCTATAGGACTGGACTATATGATAGAGGCTGGGCTATAGGACTGGGACTGGACTATATGATAGAGGCTGGGCTATAGGACTGGACTATATGATAGAGGCTGGGCTATAGGACTGGGACTGGGCTATATGATAGAGGCTGGGCTATAGGAGTGGGACTGGGCTATATGATAGAGGCTAGGAGGAGAGTTATAGGTTTTACAGTGTTGCGGTAAATGAGGCTAGGACCAGGTAGACGTCTAAGAGTAGAAGTCTATGGTAGAAGTCTAGGGTAGAAGTCTAGGGTAGAAGTCTAGGGTAGAAGTCTAGGGTAGAAGTCTAGGGTAGAAGTCTAGGGTAGAAGTCTAGGGTAGAAGTCCAGGGCTGGGCTATAGGACAGGGTTGTGGGGGACTAGGGCTAGAGCTCTGGGTGAGTATTGTGGTTTAAATGAAGTGTGTGAAGCAGTCAGCAGAAACAGCTTTAATAATTGACCAGTGCAAAGCTCCATCTGCCCAGGTGTCATCCCAGGCCCATCAGCATTGACACACACACACACGTACGCCACGCACACACAGGGACATACACAAACACACACGCCAGCATTACTAGCGCTAAAAGATTTATCAGCCCGCGGTTTCAGCCTGGCCGCCCATTCTCTGAATGATGCATCATGGGTAAATCTGAGGACCGCGGCGGCTAAATCATACTAATAGCTGCAGAAAACATCCATTACCACCAAGGGTGGTGTGTGTGTGTGTGTGTGTGTGTGTGTGTTGTGTGTGTGTGAATCCTCTCCATGGGTAAAGGGTTTACATGTAAAGTAGTTTGACCTACAGTTCAGTCACTACCTTCTGCTGTACTCAGCACTTTTCTACAACACTATCTGTTGTCTGGTAATATAGTGTTTACTATTTATAATAAATACATATTTATAATACACAATGTTGTCTAGTAAACTGTGTGTGCACATATGTGTGCGTGTTTGCGTGTGTACGTATGTGTGTGCGTCTTACCTTGCCCAGGTTGTTGTGTTCCGCTGCGATCTCTCTGTAGAAGAAGTAGACGTAGTTCCCATAATCCACTGCATGCAGGAAATGGGGCTCTGGAAGAGAGAGGGGACAGAGGTTTTACATTGTCACGTCTCTTTTGTCTCTCCCTCCATTTCTACTTGTACCTCTTTCTATACATAACTATCTCTGTCCTCCCTTCAGACTCTCTCTGTCTCTCTCCTAACCATTTCTCCCTCTCTCTCTGTTCTCCTCCCCTCTCCCTCCTTCCCCACTTCTCTTTCTCTCTCCCTATTTCCCTCTCTCCCTCCATCCTGAATATTTCAGTGTTCCTGTAACAGCTGTGTGTGACAGAGTTGACCTAGATAGTCTGACAGAGTAGAGCTACAGGACGTCTTCACAGGACAGGGACATGGACAGAGACGGCTGCCACCACACACACACACACACACACACACACTGCTGTGTTTACCTTTCAGCCATTTGGAGTCGTATTTGATGGTCCTGAGGGCCGAGCCGTCACCCATACTACGGTAGATCACTGCGTCGCTCGCCAGGAAGTCAGCAACCGTCGCCGAGTACAGCTTCCCGTCTGAAACAACACACACACACAGGTCAGACAAACACATTGCATTCTGTCATACTGGACACGTCGATCTAGCACCCTAGTTCAAACTGTTTGTTTACACACTGACAATGTGGCACCTTATGAACCCTAGTTGCTATGGCCACAGTGTGTGTGTGTGTGTGTGTGTGTGTGTGTGTGTGTGTGTGTGTGTGTGTGTGTGTGTGTGTGTGTGTGTGTATGTGGTCATACCAGCGAACAGAGCGACGTTGGTCTGCTTGGCGTCAAACGGGCATCGTGCCAGTCCGCTGATTTCCTCCCCGTCAAACTCCAGGTTATCCAGCTACACACAAAGACACACGCGTCGTTAACAAAGACACACAGACTGCATAGTAAACAATTGGTGCTTATCGAGGCAGAGCAGGAGGGAGAGAGAACGTTTCTCACACACACACACTCTGCTGTTGTCTTACCCTGTAGTATCGGCACATGGGGTTGAAGCCATTAGTTCCACAGATGAACACCAGGTCATCATTTCTGGGAACCAGAACCTTGATGTAGTTATGACACTCATCCTGGAGGAGAAAGAGAGGGGGAGGGAGAGAGATGGGAAGGGAGAGAGAGAGAGAGAGAGATGGAAAGGGAGAGAGAGAGCGAGAGAGATGAGAGAGAGAGAGAGAGAGAGAGAGAGAGAGAGAGAGAGAGATGAGAGAGAGATGGGAAGGGAGAGAGAGATGGGAAGAGAGAGAGATGAGAAGGGAGAGAGATGGGAAGGGAGAGAGATGAGAGAGAGAGATGGGAAGGGAGAGAGAGATGGGAAGAGAGAGAGAGATGGGAAGAGAGAGAGATGAGAAGGGAAAGAGATGAGAAGGGAGAGAGAGAGAGAGATAATATTACAAGGATGCCTGCTAAACCCATTTCGCTATAATGGAAGGTATAGCCAGTAATTAAAATGGTAGCTATAGCCAGTAGCTATAATGACAAGACATTATGAGGTGAGAGGTAAAGCCAAGGGTAGAGAGAGTCTATAGTAGACAGTAGAAAGGCAGTGTATAGTAATTATAGAAACATAGTATAATAATAAGTATAGTAAAGTCTTACTCTGTGTTTCCCCTTCATGGCACAGTTCTTTCTGTCTGCCTCGCCTGACCTCCATGTTAACTTCTGTAAACATGAACACACACACACACACACACACATTTAGAAACACACACACATTGTGGCATGCACATTCAGGCAAGCACACACATACACTTTAGTATATGGGATTTCCTACACTGGACAACTTGTTACAGTTGTTGATAAGTCATTGATAATAATCTGCCCATTTTCTTTCATGTCATTACATGAAGATATAAGGGGGGGATCATAGCTATATTCAATCAAATTCACAAGTTGATTTAAAACCTGTTTAACCCTTTATCATGGTTGGCGTCTTGACGGATCTGTCCAAAATCATGTGACATAAAACATTACTTTTCTGTCCTTGCATTTATGGCAGTGTAAGTGTCGTTATATCATATCTTAAGCATGAATCTGTTAAATTAGACATTGAACTTTAACCTTGTAAGAATCCTGGATCTAGCTGTTGGACAGTTTTTTTGTATAGTGATCTCAGAAATGCAGTGTAACTACGTAACATTTCGTGTCTCCTTTTGTTACGTGTTGAAAACAGTTTTTATGGGCACACAAATCCCAAATGATGTATGCGATTGCAAAATCGAATGCTTCTAACCGAAAGAGTCACCTTACCTTGATACTTAAAACCTAAATTGATACTGTCATTAACGTGGTTCTTCAATAATTATGCATAATCCTTGTTGGATGCGCATTTGGTGTCCAGTTGATTAGTTACGCCGTGATATTTTCTTACATCATCTGATCCAGGAAGGAATTTTCGTCAAGTGATGAACGAACAGCTGTTGTGATAGCGCATGCGATGCAACAAGAGCCCAAGTGCTGGAAAACAGGTGTTTGCGAGAAATGTCAAGAATATTTTGGTGTCTCATTCGTTACACCGGTGAAGAAAGTTGTTCCTGGATCCACGTTGGATCTAATATCCCTATTGAATTGATGTTGATCACCTGTTGTTATCTGCTTGATTTACAGCAGGGTCTCATTAGATTTTAACAAAGAAAACATTAAGGTAATGAGTTCATGTTTTCATATGTTTTTGTACCGCGGATTGGACACTGAGTCTACTGTGCGCAACACCTAACGCTATTCCTATTCATTATTCCGGATATAATGACAACAAATGACATTCACAGTAGGATCTGGTAATGAAATAACATGACAAATACATTTTGTTTTCCATGTTATACCTGCAATTTTAAACAATACAAGGGGCTTGAAGTAACCTACTTTGAACTTGAATTTGGAGCTCAGAAATTCAAGACCTGGAATAGGCCTACCTTGAAAATCAGACATTTCCTCAATCTGGTGCTTGAAAAGTCCTTGTAATTATTGTAGCCAATTTATAAGTTCTCCTGCTCCCTTATAATTATCTGTGATTTCATTTTGATCCGTTTTTGTGAGAGATGTGGTCACTTTCATTTGTTTCCCGCCGCTTCAATTGAAGGGTGTTGCTCTACTCTGTTGTGGAAAAACCATGTGCGGTTATTATGAGGCTCAGTTGGTAGAGCATGGCGCTTGCAGCACCAGAGTTGTGGGTTCGATTCCCACGGGGGACCAGTACAAGAAAAGTATGAAAATGTATGAACTCACTACTGTAAGTCGCTCTGGATAAGAGCGTCTGCTAAATGACTAAAATGTAAACGACAACATCTGTTGGCTTCCCATACAAATTCTTCCATTAAAAAAGGAACCTGGTTTTTGGTCACTTTCTCATTATAAAAACAGCGATGGTGAGATTCAAATGGTGAGATTAAAGCTACCGCTATTCATGGCTTTATTATGTATCCCTGCGTAAGCCACATAGGCTACAGAAAAATGGCCATGCATGCATCCAATCTATTTACACATGAGGAACTGCATGAAACCATTTTGAAATTGGCCCCATTATTTTAGAAAGACCCATTTCCACTCTCATTTATAGCCTGTTAATTGTGTGATTGATGTGGTAGTGTTTTCTACAGAGGAATTGTGTGTAACTCTGTGATTAACTTGTGGTTAGACAGACTTACCCTGTAGGGAATGATCTCATTCCTGTAGGATTCTCGGAGACTCACTAGATACACCTGGTCTCTGCCAGCGATGAACAGTGTATCCTGTATCTTGGTCATCAGTTGGAAGTCCAGTCTGTGCTGTGACTCGTTCCCCGACAGACGACCTCGGAACACTGGGTACTGCCGCGAGGCTGAAATACACATACACACACGTTAGTCAGAGATCACACACACACACACGTAAGCTTTCAGAGTGCTACACACACACACACACACACACACACACACCTTCTCTGTTTCTCAGAGGGCCACACACTAGCAATCAGGTTATTGATTAAGCGTAAACATGTCGTGTGTTACAGCTTTATAGAAATCTTTCAGTAATGTAATGCAGGCTGCTGATACAGCACGGTGGTGTGTGTGTGTGTGTGTGGACATGTTTAACTATACTTGTGGGGACCAGAAGTCCCCACAAGTATAGTACACAGAATGTTTTTTGACCAACTGGGGACATTTTGTTAGCCCCAAGGTCAAATGCTATTTCTAAGGGGGTTTAGGGTTAAGGTTAGAATTAGGTTTAGGGTTAGGAGCTAGGGTTAGGTTTAGGGAAAATAGGATTTTGAATGAGACTGAATTGTATGTCCCTACAAGGTTAGTTGTACAAGACTCTGTGTGTGTGTGTGTGTGTGTGTGTGTGTGTGTGTGTTTGTGAGAGTTACGGTAGGCCAGCTCAGCAGTCTTTGTATTCCCTGTGTACATCACAGAGGAAGGGAATCTAGTTAATGCCTGAGCTGACGATGGACAGGATTGATTTTATACGGGGGCATACAATGTCTGATAAGTCAGCACATTACATTACCATGAAGACCTTACAGTACACCATCAATACACTGTTCACTGATACATGCAGGACAATGGGACACATAATTAATGACAACAGGGTGCGTGCAAGCGTGCGTGCATGTGTGTGCAGTATGTCTGTGTGTGTGTGTGTGTGTGTGTGTGTGTGTGTGTGTCTGTGTGTACTCACAGTGTGCGTCGACAATGTCCAGGGGTATACTATCCTCTGGGAAGCTGGCAGACAGGGTGTGTGTGGCTGTAGCTAGCAGTATGCTGAATAGAAGGCCTGCTCTCCAAACCATGACTGCTGCTTCTGGTCTGAGACCACTCCTTCCTGCCTGGTTCTCACCCAACAAGATGTTACCTGGAAACACAGAGACGATCAGTCATGAAATACAGAAATGGTCAGGAAAGTCTAGAACTAACAGAAGCTAACAGAATTCAGTATTGACACCAAATGTATATTTAAAATAATATTTTTCACTGTCATTTTCTGTAATCGCTCTCTATATCTCTCTCACACATACACACACACTCCATTTCTCTCTCCTTCTCACTCTCTGAACCCCTTTTACATGTAAACTGTTTTTACCAGGGACTATTGTACCAGGGTGTATTGTAGATCCGTTTGAATGTTTAGTGGTTTTAAGTTGAGATCATTTATGACATGAGCAGTACCTCGGATGACCTGATCAGCTACTGTGTGTCTGTCTGTGTGTGTGTGTGTGTGTGTTATGTGGGAGTGGCAGCCGCCCTTTAGAGACGGCGTGTGTGTGCATTTTAATGAACGTCCAGTCAAATATTTATAAGACAAACAAATTATTAATGTGGACAGTCTGAATGGATATACACAATTTACCACTAAACAACACACACACACACACACACACACACAGGGGGGATGGATTAGCCAGCAGCACACTGAGACACACACACACAAAAGTGTGCACACAAGCAGAATATCCCAGTGTACCACTGATAAGCACGCCATCTCTGTGCGCACACGGCCACACGCACACAAACCAGTATTGACACGTTTTCAATTAGCCCAAGGTCCACCTGCTTCAGAGCAGAGCTAGCTGGCAGCAGCCGGTGTGTCTGTCTGGCCAGCCCATTAGTATCTGATTGATCCAGTCAGGATGTACGCCTCACTAGGTTTATATACATGTTTACCTATATTAACTATTATACTAACTACAGCAGCCTCTATAGGTTAACACACCACAGCAGTTTACCTAAGGAACATTATATTACATCGACTTTAGATGTAAGGAATATTAGATGTCATCGTTAGAGCAGCACAGTTGACCAATGAGAATGATGATGTCTGCTGGGGGATCGGATGGAACAATCAACACACTGCAGGCTAAATCTACTCTTCCTGTCTGATACTGTTAGCTGGCTGAATACACACAGCCTTAGATCTATGGTATCTATCTGTCTGTTAGAGTGGCCTGAGGAGGGTTATATCACTGTGGTGATGACAGAGAGCAAGAGAGACAGAGAGAGAGACAGAGAGAGAGACAGAGAGAGAGACAGAGAGAGAGACAGAGAGACAGACAGAGAGAGAGACAGAGAGACAGACAGAGAGAGACAGAGAGAGACAGAGAGAGAGACAGAGAGAGAGACAGAGAGTGAGACAAAGAGTGAGACAGAGAGTGAGACAAAGAGTGAGACAGAGAGTGAGACAGAGAGAGAGTCACACCAAGCAGTATGACTGGCAGTGATGCATCGCCAGCCACTATGGAAGTACGGATGCACTACTGCTGGGAGGAACCAGCCCAGCGCCAGCTGGCTGAGCAGAACTGCTCTTCTCTTCAATTAGTGGTGTTAGTGGAGAAATTAGAGTTCTGATGTTTCAGCAATCAGAGCATCAGAGCAGAAAGATCTCTCTGGTGATCTAACACACATAGATGAGGCTGGCTACAGGATATCCCATACACAAACGATTAACTGATCCATACCGAACAATTCATATATCTATACCGAACGATTCACAGGTCTATACCGAACAATTCACTGATCTGCAACTGCCAGCAATTTCATCCCTCACCCTAACCAGGGGAGAAGAGGAATCGATAGAGAGGAGAGGAGAAAGAGAGAAAAGTAGAGACAACAACATGGGGGGACATGCCGCTTTAGCTACTTAAAGGGATAATGTGAGATAGTGGCATTTAAAACCTTTTTCTACTTACCCAGAGTCAGATGAACTTATGGATACAAATGTTATGTCTCTGCATGCAGTTTGAAGGAAGTTAAAGGTACAGTGCCTTCAAAAACTATCCACACCCCTTTTTCCACGTTGTTGTGTTACAAAGTGGAATTAAAATGGATTGAATTGTCTTTTTTTTAAATCAACAAATCTACACAAAGTACTCTGTAATGTCAAAGTGGAAGAAAAATGTGAACATCATATTTTTTTTAATATGGAAAATATAACACTAATGAATATACAGTATGTTGATTAGATAAGTATTCAACCCCCTGGGTCATTACATGTTAGAATCACCTTTGGCAGCGATTACAGCTGTGAGTCTTCCTGGGTAAGTCTCTAAGAGCTTTGCTCACCTGGATTGTACAATATTTGCCCATTATTCTGTCAAGTTGGTTCTTGATCATTGCTAGACAGACATTTTCAAGTCTTACCATAGATTTTCAAGCCGATTTAAGTCAAAACTGTAACTAGGCCACTCAACAACATTCCATGTCGTCTTAGTAACAACTCCAGTGTATATTTGGCCTTTAGGTAATTGTCCTGCTAAAAGGTACATTTGTCTCCCAGTGTCTGTTGGAAAACAGACTGAACCAAGTTTTCCTCTCGGATTTTGCCTGTGGTTAGCTCTATTCGGTTTATTTTTATCCTAAAAAACTCCCTAGTCCTTGCCGATGACAAGCATACCCATAACATGATGCAGCCACCACCATGCTTAAAAATATGAAGAGTGGTACTCAGTGTTGTGTTGTGTTGGATTTGCCCCAAACATAACATTTTTACATTTACATTTTAGTCATTTAGCAGACGCTCTTATCCAGAGCGACTATCAGTTAGTGACTGCATACATTTTTCATACTGGCCCCACGTGGGAATCCAACCCACAACCCTGGCATTGCAAGCGCCATGCTCTACCAACTGAGCTACACGGGAGGCTAACGCTTTGTATTCAGGACAAAAAAACATTTTTAACAGTTTTACTTCAGTGCCTTATTGCAAACAGGATCCATGTTTGGGAATATTTTTATTCTGTACAGGCTTCCTTCTTTTCACTCTGTAATTTATGTTAGTATTGTGGAGTAACTACAATGTTGTTGATCCATCCTCCGTTTTCTCATATCACAGACATTCAACTCTGTAACTGTTTTAAAGTCACCATTGGCCTCATGGTGAAATCCCTGAGCGGTTTCCTTCCCTGGTCTTTGTGGTTGAATCTGTGCTTGATATTCACTGCTCGACTGAGGGACCTTACAGATAATTGTATGTGTGGGGTACAGAGATGGGGTAGTCATTTAAACACTATTATTGCACACAGAGTGAGTCCATGCAACTTATTATGTGACTTGTAAGCACATTTTTACTCCTGAACTTATTTAGGCTTGCCATAACAAAAGGGTTGAATGCTTATGGGCTCCCGAGTGGCGCAGTGGTCTAAGGCACTGCATCTCAGTGCTTTGAGGCGTCACTACAGACCCCCTGGTTCGAGTCCAGGCTTTATCACAACCGGCCGTGATTGGGAGTCCCATAGGGCGGCGCACAATTGGCCGGTGTAGGCCTTCATTGTCAATAAGAATTTGTTCTTAACTGACTTTTCAGTTTTCATTTCTAAAAACATAACTCCACTTTGACATTATGGGGTATTGTGTGTAGATCAGTGACACCAAATCTCAATTTAACCCATTTTAAAATGTAGGCTGTAACAAATCAAAATGTGGAAAAGGTCTAGGGCTGTGAATACTCTCTGAAGGCACTGTAGTTTCGCGAGCCATTGCTAACTAGCATTAGTGCATTGACTGGAAGTCTACCAGAACAGCTAGCATGCTAGCTTAATTGCCTAAATCTGGCACTATCCCTGCTGCTGTTACTTTCCCTACAATCCAGATCATCATATCAATTCCAAAAAGTTGCCCTAGATAAAACGTCTTCTTTTCCAAACAGTTCTCGAGACAACAACTGATAATTAAATAGCTAAGAAGAAAACAATGAATACAGATACAATCAATAAAAGTATAAACCATGGGAAATGATATGATCATTATAGAGCATTACTATACAGCCTCAAGGCTGCTTCAAGAGACGACAAGGCTCCTTTCACAGGTTAATCATTTATTCACAGGTAAATCATTAACCTCCCTTCTTAAGGATTCTCTCCCTCTCTAACTCTCTGTTTCTTCCTTCCTTCCTTCCTTCCTTCCTTCCTTCCTTCCTTCCTTCCTTCCTTCCTTCCTTCCTTCCTTCCTCTTTTTCTTTTACTCTCTCTCATTCTTTTTAAAATTCCCTCTCTCTGTTATTGTGGCTCTCTAAACTGTTCCAGAGAAAAACACTTGGGCTGTAACTTCCCATGATGCCTAGTGGTGGAGTAGCAGTCTTTCTTGAGCAGCTCTAATGTAAAACAGAACAGAGAGGGAGAGGAAGGGGAGACATGGAGGGGTCAGCCTGCTAAAATTACCCTCAATCTGAGGCCAACCTAACATGTTCCCTATTCACTATCCTATTCCTGCCCTGCAGAGTGTGTGTGTGTGTGTGTGCACGTGTGCGTGTCCGTAGGCCTCGACAGGCCCTGAGACGCAGGAATAGAGCTAGTCACGCAACTCTGTCCTGTTCAGCCTTCCCCTCCTCCTCTCTCCTCTCTCTGTCTGTTATTACAGGCTTTTCAGTATCCTACAATCACTCTCCCACTGCTGATGTTGTTGGCTCAGACTCACTCTGTTTAAACACCAAGAGGAGGGTGTGTGTGTGTGTGTGTGTGTGTGTGTGTGGCGGGTGTTGTTGGCTGGTTGTTGCTCATTGGCAGGCTCTGCACCAAGTTGACTTATGAAGCTTGTTCTAGTTACAGTGTTTCAATCACAGAACCTGACCAACACCTATATTGTCGTAACGTTTTAACTAGCACAAGGATAACAAAGAACTTACAGATTGGGAGCAGCAATCAGTGTGGACATGACTTCCTCTCTGCATATATATATATTATATATATATATATTTAGTCCAGCTTCTGTGATTGTTGGACATAGTGTATGTATAGTTATTTCTCTCTCTCTCTCTCTCTCTCCGCAGTCTGCCTGTAGAAACAACACCAGAGCAGTCTCCTCTCCTGCAGGTCAGTACAACTGGTGCTGTGGAGGAATCAGCCCAATCAACTGTGGTACACAATAAGATTATAGTAATGTGACCCCCCTCATTCCACCCTGTGTGTTGTTGTAAATACCCCTCCATCAGTGTGACCAGGGTGAATACAACACCACTGAACAATAGATGCTGCTCCAGGGGCAACTCTGTTTGTCATCCAGCCCTATGTTACACACACACACGTTTGTTTTACTATACCTGTGGGGACCAAACAATTTATTCCCATTCAGAATCCTATTTTCCATAACCTCTAACCGTAAACCTAACCTACAAACCCTTAACCCTAATCCCAAACCCTAATTCTAATCCTAAACCTAACCCCTAAGCCTAAAATTTACTTTTTTCTTGTGGGGACCATCGAATTGTCCCCACTTGTCAAAATTGTTCTTGTTTTATAGTATCCTCGTGAGGACTTCTGGTCCCCACAAGGATAGTAAAACCAAAAACACACAGTCACACACACAACGTAGAGGAAATCAAATAACTGAAGTTTAGTTTCAGACCTCACGTTTACCTCAGTAAAAGCTGATAGTATTACTTTTACTGGATTTCACTGAATAAAATTAAGATATTCCTTGTAGCATTCCCAGTGTGTGTGCAAGTGTGTGCTTGACTACGTGCGTGCATGTGCATGTGTGTGCTTGACTACATGCGTACGTGTGTGTGTGTGCGGCCATGCCAAATTGGATGTACTAAATAACTTTGTTGTCCTCATCAGGGCTTTGGGAAAGTAATCAGTGTGTGACCGAGCAGCCAGACGATTAGCAGACCTCCATCAGACCAGACTAGAGAAACCATTACTGCTCCCTCTCCTGATCTTCAATAACAACACCAGCCAGTCATCTCAGTGTTTACTGAGGATTACATCTGAAGAGTCTGACTTGTTGCTACAGAGAGAGTTGGCAGAGAAAGAAGGCTGTGCCACCTCACACCCTCCCTCCCTCCCTCCTCTCTTCATGGCCTCCTTTCCTCCCTCTTTCTTTCCCTTCGTGTGTAGAGGGGTGTAAGAGGAGAAAGGCTGTTCTCTCTCTTTCCCTCCTTTTCCATATACCTTCGTGAGAGGTGGATTGTAAGAGGAGAAAGGCTGTTCTCCATGGTAGTTCAGCTGTAGTGAAGCACAAAGGCCAGAGCTGCAGGTGTGACGGGAACAATAGAGGCTTTTGGTTGGGCTGTACAATGGAGCTACTGCCCCTAACACTGTCCAACTCTCTAGGGGTTAGGGATAGTACTAGTGGCTCTTCACTGACCCAACTCTCTGGGGGTTTGGTTAGTAGTAGTGGCCCTTCACTGGCCCAACTCTCTGGGGGTTAGGGATAGTACTAGTGGCCCTTCACCGACCCAACTCTCTGGGGGTTAGGGATAGTACTAGTGGCTCTTCACTTACCCAACTCTCTGGGGGTTAGGGATAGTACTAGTGGCCCTTCACTTACCCAACTCTCTGGGGGTTAGGGATAGTACTAGTGGCCCTTCACTGACCCAACTCTCTGGGGGTTAGGGATAGTAGTAGTGGCCCTTCACTGACCCAACTCTCTAGGGGTTAGAGGTTAGTAGTAGTGGCCCTTCACTTACCCAACTCTCTGGGGGTTAGGGATAGTACTAGTGGCCCTTCACTTACCCAACTCTCTGGGGGTTAGGGATAGTAGTAGTGGCCCTTCACTGACCCAACTCTCTAGGGGTTAGAGGTTAGTAGTAGTGGCCCTTCACTTACCCAACTCTCTGGGGGTTAGGGATAGTACTATTGGAATTAACAAACCTGATTAAAGGAGTTAAAGTTGGTTAATTTCCCATTCAGCACAATATGACTTTGTAGGGGTTGGCCAGTGAGATGGAAGAACCAACAGAGGTCAGCTGCTGTTCACAGATCTGTTATAGTTACGCTGCCAGTTACACAGCTGCTATTGGGGCTGGCAACACAATAGTTGTGGGGTTGGTTTGGTACTGGCAACACCAGAGTGGGTATGGGTCTGGCAACACCAGAGTTGTGGGTTTGGTACTGGCAACACCAGAGTTGTGGGTTTGGTACTGGCAACACCAGAGTTGTGGGTTTGGTACTGGCGCAACACCAGAGTTGTGGGTTTGGTACTGGCGCAACACCAGAGTTGTGGATTTGGTACTGGCGCAACACCAGAGTTGTGGGTTCGGTACTGGCGCAACACCAAGAGTGGGTTTGATTCCAGCATAGGTCATATACTGAATATATGTGTTAACTGTAAGTCACTTAATGTAAGTCAACTGTTCAAGTTGCTGCTATATGATAAATGACCACCTACATATTCATGAATATATGCTGATTTTGTACGTTTGCCCACTGACAATGAAATGATCAGTCTATAATTTTAATGGTAGGTTTATTTGAACAGTGAGAGACAGAATAACAACAACAAAATCCAGAAAAACACATGTAAAAAATGTTATAAATTGATTTGCATTTTAATGAGGGAAATAAGTATTTCACCCCCTATCAATCAGAAAGATTTCTGGCTCCCAGGTGTCTTTTATACAGGTAACGAGCTGAGATTAGGAGCACACTCTTAAAGGGAGTGCTCCTAATCTCAGTTTGTTACCTGTATAAAAGACACCTGTCCACAGAAGCAATCAATCAATCAGATTCCAAACTCTCCACCATGGCCAAGACCAAAGAGCTCTCCAAGGATGTAAGGGACAAGATTGTAGACCTACACAAGGCTGGAATGGGCTACAAGACCATCGCCATGCAGCTTGGTGAGAAGGTGACAACAGTTGGTGCGATTATTCTCAAATGGAAGAAACACAAAATAACTTTAAATCTCCCTCGGCCTGGGGCTCCATGCAAGATCTCACCTCATGGAGTTGCAATGATCATGAGAACGGTGAGGAATCAGCCCAGAACTACACGGGAGGATCTTGTTCCCAGAACTACACGGGAGGATCTTGTCAATGATCTCAAGGCAGCTGGGACCATAGTAACCAAGAAAGCACACTACGCCGTGAAGGACTGAAATCCTGCAGCGCCTCAAGAAAGCACATATACAGGCCCGTCTGAAGTTTGCCAATGAACATCTGAATGATTCAGAGGAGAATGGGTGAAAGTGTTGTGGTCAGATGAGACCAAAATCGAGCTCTTTGGCATTTTACATTTTAGTCATTTAGCAGACGCTCTTATCTAGAGCGACTTACAGTTAGTGAGTGCATACATTTTTTAAAAATTTCATACTGGCCCCCCGTGGGAATCGAACCCACAACCCTGGCATTGCAAACGCCTTGGCATCAACTCAACTCGCCGTGTTTGGAGGAGGAGGAATGCTGCCTATGACCCCAAGAACACCATCCCCACCGTCAAACATGGAGGTGGAAACATTATGCTTTGGGGGTGTTTTTCTGCTAAGGGGACAGGACAACTTCACCGCATCAAAGGGACGATGGACGGGGCCATGTACCGTCAAATCTTGGGTGAGAACCTCCTTCCCTCAGCCAGGGCATTGAAAATGGGTCGTGGATGTGTATTCCAGCATGACAATGACCCAAAACACACGGCTAAGGCAACAAAGGAGTGGCTCAAGAAGAAGCACATTAAGGTCCTGGAGTGGCCTAGCCAGTCTCCAGACCTTAATCCCATAGAAAATCTGTGGAGGGAGCTGAAGGTTCGAGTTGCCAAACGTCAGCCTCGAAACCTTAATGACTTGGAGAAGATCTGCAAAGTGGAGTGGGACAAAATCCCTCCTGAGATGTGTGCAAACCTGGTGGCCAACTACAAGAAACGTCTGACCTCTGTGATTGCCAACAAGGGTTTTGCCACCAAGTACTAAGTCATGTTTTGCAGAGGGGTCAAATACTTTTTTCCCCTCATTAAAATGCAAATCAATTTCTAACATTTTTGACATGTGTTTTTCTGAATTTTTTTATTGTTATTCTGTCTCTCACTGTTCAAATAAACCTAGCATTAAAATTATAGACTGATCATGTCTTTGTCAGTGGGCAAACATACAAAATCAGCAGGGGATCAAATACTTTTTTCCCTCACTGTATATTGATGGATTTGAGCCTGGAGACCATGTAGACATGCTACTACTGTCCAGGGTGAATGGAGGTTACTGGATTACTTTTACCCTTAAAACATGGGTTTAGAATAAATTAAACTTTCCATATAATTTCAGACACAAAGAAATCTAGGACTTGTGATATTATATATGTCACATAATAATCAGAATGGCATAAATTATTTGCTCATTTTACCAAAAGCATTTATCTAACTGAACTAAATGGAGCACGGCCCTCCTAAACACTACATACAGCGTGTGAATATTGACTTGAATAACTTATCTTCCGACACAGTCCTTCCACGGCTGTCATTCAATTAACTGACTCTATTGCGCCGTTTCATTCATTCTCCCACGTTAACCCCTACACTACCCCACCCCAACTCCCCCTAACCTTAACCCATTCATCCTATCACTGGAGTAGAACACAGATGTTTAGGGATCCAGAGCCGCGGGACAATCTGGCTATTTACCGTAGCGGACAGGGCAGGCCAGGGAGAGTGCGTGGGGGGAAGCTTTCTAGTGCCCGTGGACCCAAGCCACATCCCGGCTCCACAACACCTATTGTCCCGGCTGGGAGGGAACGCATTCAAAATGGATCTGTGCTAACCTTTATACTCCACATGAAATGCGAAAGACAACAAAGAAGGGAGGGAGAGCAGAGGAGTGACACACCAGTAATGGGGATAGGAGAGAATTGATTGCGCCGCTAATGCAGGGATGGGCTCGGCGCTAAAAGCTCCCTGCCACCGCGGAACATTGGCTGCTTAGTTCACAGGCAACACTGATTTATTTAGGCTAATCAACCATCCCTATTTGCCAACATGTTTAGACCTGTATCTTACTAAAATACAACCTAACAACAAATGAAATTAAGCATTGGATAACGCGTAAAGTAGTCGCCTACCTATCCAACCTAACGCCAATAACTGTTGGACAAGCCCTAATAAAATAGCCCGTTTCACAATCACAATGAAGGTGCAATTTCGCTGGTCATGTTCTGTTGATCAGTACCAAAGTCCACTGTGTGAGAATGTAAAAGTTCACATCTTATTCCCATTTCCTACATGCCTGTACACCGTAACGACCCCCAACACAATGTGAGAAAAGCTTTTTCCCCCTGCGCTTTAAATCAACAATCAGGGCTCATCAATTTGATCTTATATCTATCTATCTTATCTGCGCCACAGTATTAGAAAAATAGCAAACTCTTATCTTCTCTGTAAATATCATGTTTACCTGACCATCTATCCATGAAAGAATAATAATCTAATTAGACAATTACTTTATTCACTCCAACAATAAAGTGCTGTTATATGAAAGTGGCGTCAGCAAACATCTATTCTGAATTCTGTACCAATCTCTATAGGACGAAAACTATAGCCAAACGAATGTTAAGAAAAAAAAACATTTAACAAACCCATTTAAGCACTTTTCAAACGGTTTAATATGAACACCAACAACCTACCTTGTGGTTCCAAAATGATTCATGAAAGCGTATGGCAGATCTCTTTACAATCCCAATGAAGGCTATATCCCTATAATGTTAATCCATTATAATAATTCCATTTGGTGGAGTTATAAACGTATATAATTCCTTATTCCCAGGGCCATAAGGTCTCCACACTTCTCTTTTCCAGTCGCGGACCGCGGACATTAATTCAGAGACGCGGACTCCTCTCTCTCTCTCTCTGCGTCCTTGGGCCCGGCTCACTGCTTACTGATCTTCAAAGCTCAACCGTGATCAAATAGCGCTACAGTCCCCTCGTACCTTCATTACCGCCCCCATTCATCCCCCTTGATTATTAACTTTAAAACCAGAGGGAAAACGTAAATAAGAGAAGTACGCTTTCCGTTCAGCACTGAACGCGCATAGAGAACAAATCAGGCATAAGAGATACAAGCAGAATTATAATGTTTCATAAACTATGAGAATATAGTCTGCAGCCAATACGAAGAAAGCCCATGTATAAATAGCCTGGTCGACAACTATTTCTGTAGCATTCACCACTTGTGCAGGGCAGCCCTACAAGCCGACTCAGGCTGCAACAAATACAACCTTTCCCCTTCAGTTTGCAAGGACACTTTCGCTGCTCGTTGCGGGTTTAAAGAATAAACTCACCTCATCGGGGTAGATATTTTTTTATCCTTTTTAGTTGCTATACAATCACAAAATCACGAATAGTCCAACTTGTCGCTGTTAGCTTGCAGTGGGCAGCCAGAAAAACAATCTAATGCACGGCAAATGGTGTAACTCGATCCATACTGAGTCAATCCATCACACAGAGCTCTGCCTGTCTTCCAATAGGCCGCGCTCTCGCTTCAGTCCCTCCCCCATCTCTGGCGACTCTCCCTCCCCGACCGCTTTCTTTCCTGCCAGAGAGAAAGAGAAAAGAAAGAGAGGAGAGAGGCCCCCACCTTCCCCCATGACCCTGCCTTGCCCCCCCCTATCCTTCCTCCCATCCCCCAAAGCCAGTAAGTGAAGCCCGTTGGTAAATCTTTTCAGCAGAATTGTTTTCGGAGGGGGAAAGGGGGACTTGCTGAGAAAGGAACTATCTTTAAAACCCTTTAACTCCATGTCTGCTATACTATACTACAGCTAGCCTAATGCTATGACTTTTCTACACCACCTTGCAGTTGTTGAACGCAATAGACCAAATGCATTTGTATGTATGAAACTTAGACATAGTTTTCCATGCACTACCCATTCTGCCATTCCACAAATGGATCCCACAGTAAATCTGTGCATCACGCAATGATGCTGATGGATTTAAACGTGTTTCTTTAACAAACCAGTAAGTAATGCCCTGATCTAACAACAATGCACACACAAATGCAGACCCCAACGCTGAACAGAACAATTGGTATGGCCTTTGGTAATAAATTCTTACAATTTGTTCCATTAACCCAGTTTGTCAGTGAGAATCACATCAGAGGGATAACGGTGGTCTGCTGAGGGCTAGCTAGGCAGAGACGAGGGGTGAGGAGGGTTGTGGATGGGGAGAGGAAGGGAGAGATACAGACAGAGATATGTACTGGAAGTACACACAAATACAGTTACATTCTATCAGAACTGAAGGAAATCCCCCACAAGCCCCTTACATTACTCAGACCCCAGGATTCACTGACTCAATGTCTGTAACATGGCTCACACATTCCTATAAGATGCTTCAGTCACTCCTATAACTTTTTTTAGTGATCCAATTGACATTTTAGTCATTTAGCAGACGCTCTTATCCAGAGCGACTTACAATTAGTGAGTGCATACATTTTTCATACTGGCCCCCGTGCTTCAGTCACTCCTATAACATGCCTCACACACTCCTATAACATGCTTCAGTCACTCCTATAACATGCTCCAGTCACTCCTATAACATGCCTCACACACTCCTATAACATGCTTCAGTCACTCCTATAACATATTTCAGTCACTCCTGTAACATGCTTCATTCACTCCTATGACATGCTTCAGTCACTCCTGTAAAATGCTTCAGTCACTCATAACATGCTTCAGTCACTCCTATAACATGCCTCACACACTCCTATAACATGCTTCAGTCACTCCTATAACATATTTCAGTCACTCCTGTAACATGCTTCATACACTAAGGTAACCTGTTTAAATGACTACCGACCCGTAATACTCATGTATGTAGCCATGAAGTACTTTGAAAGGCAAGTCATGGCTCACAACACCATTATCCCAGAAACACTAGACCCACACCAATTTGCATACCGCCCCAACAGATCCACAGATGATGCGATCTCTATTTCGCTCCACACTACCCTTTCACACCTGGACAAAAGGAACACCAATGTGAGAATGCTATTCATTGACTACAGCTCAGCGTTCAACACCACAGTGCCCTCAAAGCTCATCACTAAGCTAAGGACCCTGGGACTAAACACCTCCCTTTGCAACTGGATCCTGGACTTCCTGACTGGCCTCCCCCAGGTGGTAAGGGTAGGTAACAACACATCCGCCACGCTGATCCTCAACACGGGGGCCCCTCAGGTTGCGTGCTCAGTCCCCTCCTGTACTCCCTGTTCACTCATGACTGCATGGCCAGGCACGACTCCAACACCATCATTAAGTTTGCTGACGACACAACAGTGGTAGACCTGATCACAGAGAACGACGAGACAGCCTATATTGAGGAGGTCAGAGACCTGGCTGTGTGGTGCCAGGACAACAACCTCTCCCTCAACGTGATCAAGACAAAGGAGATGATTGTGGACTACAGGAAAAAGAAGAGGACCGAGCACGCCCCCATTCTCATCGACGGGGCTGTAGTGGAGCAGGTTGAGAGCTTCAAGTTCCTTGGTGTCCACATCATCAACAAACAAACATGGTCCAAGCACACCAAGACAGTCGTGAAGAGGGCACAACAAAACCTATTCCCCCTAAGGAGACTGAAAAGATTTGGCATGGGGTCCTTAGATCCTCAAAAGGTTCTACAGCTGCACCATCGAGAGCATCCTGACTGGTTGCATCACTGCCTGGTATAGCAACTGCTCGGCCTCCGACCGCAAGGCACTACAGAGGGTAGTGTGTACGGCCCAGTACATCACTGGGGCCAAGCTTCCTGCCATCCAGGACCTCTATACCAGGTGGTGTCAGAGGAAAGCCCTAAAAAATTGTCAAAGACTCCAGCCACCCTAGTCATAGACTGTTCTCTCTGCTACCACACGGCAAGCGGTACCGGAGCGCCAAGTCTAGGTCAAAGAGGCTTCTAAACAGCTTCTACCCCCAAGCCATAAGACTCCTGAACGTCTAATCAAATGGCTACCCAGACTATTTGCATTGCCCCCCCCCCCTCTTTTACGCTGCTGCTACTCTCTGTTTATTATCTATGCATTGTCACTTTAATAACCTACATGTACATATTACATTTACATTACATTTTAGTCATTTAGCAGACGCTCTTATCCAGAGCGACTTACAGTTAGTGAGTGCATGCATTTTTTTTCATACTGGTCCCCCGTGGGAAAAGAACCCACAACCCTGGCGTTGCAAACGCCATGCTCTACCAATTGAGCTACACGGGACTATACCTCAATTACCTCAACTAACCGATGCCCCCGCACATTGACTCGGTACCGGTACCCCCTGTATATAGCCTCGCTATTGTTATTTTTACTGCTGCTCTTTAATTATTTGTTACTTTTATTTCATATTATTTTATATAGTATTTTTTAGTGTGTTTAAAAAATAATAATTTGGTATTCTTTCTTAAAACTGCATTG
This sequence comes from Coregonus clupeaformis, assembly GCF_020615455.1. Taxonomy (NCBI): domain Eukaryota; kingdom Metazoa; phylum Chordata; class Actinopteri; order Salmoniformes; family Salmonidae; genus Coregonus; species Coregonus clupeaformis. The sequence continues at coordinate 61,106,812 of NC_059220.1, read as the reverse complement.
TTGGTTAAGGGCTTGTAAGTAAGCATTTCACTGTAAGGTCTACACCTGTTGTATTCGGCGCATGTGACAAATACAATTTGATTTGATTTGATTTTGATTTGACATGCTTCAGTCACTCCTGTAAAATGTTTCAGTCACTCATATAACGTGCTTCAGTCACTCATAAAATCTGCAATACCGTGTTCAAGCAGCGGATGATTCTCGATGCACATTTGGAGAATCAGAATGTATGTGTTTGTTTGAGTGTGTGGGTCTCTCCCTTGCTCTCTCTCTATGTGTGTACAGTATGTGTGTGTGTGAGAGAGAGAGAGAGAGAGTGGGAGAGAGAGAGGAGAGAGACAGACAAAGAGAGATAGGGGTTGGGAAGGGAGTGAAAGTCCTTATTGACCGTGTCAAGTCGTTCTAGGGCCACTTACCCAAACAGTGGCCGTCCATTTGCAACCCGTTAGTAGGGAGGGTTAGCAGATGTATGTGAACCCCCCCACACACACACTCTCTGCCCCCCCACCTCTCCCCTCACACACACTCTATCCCCCCCACACACACTCTGCCCCCCCACCTCCCCCCTCACACACACTCTATCCCCCCACCTCCCACCTCACACACACTCTATCCCCCCCACCCCCCCCTCACACACACCCTCTGCCCCCCCCACACCTCCCCCCTCCACACACACTCTATCCCCCCCACCCCCCCCCACACACACTCTATCCCCCCCCACCTCCCCCTCCACACACACTCTATCCCCCCACCCCCCTCCACACACACTCTGCCCCCCCCACCTCCCCCTCACACACACTCTATCCCCCGACCCCCCTCCACACACACTCTATCCCCCCCACCTCCCCACACACACACACTCTGCCCCCCCAACACACACATACTCACACACTCCGGCCCCCATTAGTAACTGTGAAAGTGGTATTTCCATGTGAATGGTTCTACAAGAAGAGCTAATTTACACTATTGATCTGTCTGATCCCATACTGTCTCTCTGGCCACTGATTCACTCTCTCCACTGTTTCACTCTCTGGCCACTGATTCACTCTCTCCACTGTTTCACTCTCTCCACTGTTTCACTCCCGCTACTGTTTCACCCTCTACTGTTTCACTCTCTCCACTGTTTCACTCTCTCCACTGTTTCACTCCCGCTACTGTTTCACCCTCTACTGTTTTACTCTCTCCACTGTTTCACTCTCTCCACTGTTTCACTCTCTGGCCACTGATTCACTCTCTCCACTGTTTCACTCTCTGGCCACTGTTTCACTCTCTCCACTGTTTCACTCTCGCTACTGTTTCACCCTCTACTGTTTCACTCTCTCCACTGTTTCACTCACTCTCCCCTGTCTGTCTCTCTACCAGTTCCATGTCTGTCTCTACCAGTCAGTCTCCTGTCTGTCTCTACCAGTCAGTCTCCTGTCTGTCTAGTACACTGTCTGTTCCCCAGATTGCTGTGTCAGCATGGAGGAAGGAGAGGCATCTGTCCTTATTGTGAAGATGGATATAGGGATGGATCAATGTGTCCAATATTGGCGGAATGGAGAAATCAACGTATTGATGGTGCTAGATGGACAGCAGTATGTCGGGTGGGAATGGATGGATGGATGGTGGGGGAGGATGGACAGATGACAAAGGAGAAAGTGGTGCTTCCAAGCCCTTGTGTGTCCGAGAGGAGGGAGAGACTTGCGGGGTGACCGTCGGGGGTGTGCAGGGGCCTGAGGCTTATGGGGGGTGTGGGATGACCTTAGGGGGTATATAGGGCTGGGCCAGGGGGCCAACATTGCGACCAGATCTATAGACAGAATATGCCTCCACAGATGTCCCAGGGCTAGGGCTCATTCCTGGGGGTCTTGATGTAGAGACTGGGGTATGGAGATGGGGCTCTGAGGTAGGGTCTGGAAGCAAGGCTGGGGCTGAGCTGTGGTTTGATGCTGGGGCTGGGGTTGGGGTATAGGGCTGCTGGGGTATATGGCTGGGGCTAGGCCTTGATGCTGGGGCCTGAGGTAGAGGCTGAGAATGAGTTAGTGGCTGGATGATACAAGGCTGGGGATACAGAAATGATATTAACTATTAATCCATTCAAAAGGCTACATGTTGCAGAACACTCAAAGGATATCCCAAAATCTGAGAGGAATTAAGCTGACAGAATAGCAGATGGAATTTATAGGTTTGGCAGTTGAGATATGACATGGGAAATATGGCCATTTACCTAGCAGATACTTCTATCCAAAGCTATTACAGCACCAACTAACTGAGCGACGGAACCACATCATTACCCCCCAAAATAAACATAGAATCACATGGTTTATCCATCTCTCTGTGACCACCAATAAATTCAGAACAAAGTTGACTACAAATTCAAAGTTGTCAATGTCTTTACAATTGATACAAACAAGCGACATATAAAAAGATGCTTCAAATGAAAACCGGGATGACTGCATGAAAATATATAGAGTAGGCTATAGGCCCGTTTCAGTCATATCGAAATACATTTCATATTCAATCAATTCTGTTATATTTTTCTACTTGTAGGCTGCTGTCTGTAATTTGTCTCAATATATTTCATGATGTGTAGCCTAACGTGCGCATTGATGTGCCAAATCTGTGATTTAGTGCATTTTTATTGGGTAAGCATTAGAATAAGCTGCCTCAATATTTGCAGCCGTAGGTGGAAATATCTCTCTAGGAGCTGATCCGTTGTCAGTATTGTGAAATAATTATAATGTTAAGGAAAGATTTGAATGGAGAAAGCTGATCCGAGAGCAGCACTCCCTTTCTTTCGATCCTATCAGAATCGACACATGCTCTAATGACGCACTTAGCGACCGTTCTCTCTGCGTGGTGTTTTGGGAGACGCATGTTACGGCCGTTCTCTCTGCGTGGTGTTTTGGGAGACGCATGTTACGACCGCTCTCTCTGCGTGGTGTTTTGGGAGACGCATGTTACGACCGTTCTCTCTGCGTGGTGTTTTGGGAGACGCATGTTACGGCCGTTCTCTCTGCGTGGTGTTTTGGGAGACGCATGTTACGACCGCTCTCTCTGCGTGGTGTTTTGGGAGACGCATGTTACGACCGTTCTCTCTGCGTGGTGTTTTGGGAGACGCATGTTACGACCGTTCTCTCTGCATGATGTTTTGGGAGACGCATGTTACGACCGTTCTCTCTGCGTGGTGTTTTGGGAGACGCATGTTACGACCGTTCTCTCTGCGTGGTGTTTTGGGAGACGCATGTTACGGCCGTTCTCTCTGCGTGGTGTTTTGGGAGACGCATGTTACGACCGTTCTCTCTGCGTGGTGTTTTGGGAGACGCATGTTACGACCGTTCTCTCTGCGTGGTGTTTTGGGAGACGCATGTTACGACCGTTCTCTCTGCGTGGTGTTTTGGGAGACGCATGTTACGACCGTTCTCTCTGCGTGGTGTTTTGGGAGACGCATGTTACGACCGTTCTCTCTGCGTGGTGTTTTGGGAGACGCATGTTACGACCGTTCTCTCTGCGTGGTGTTTTGGGAGACGCATGTTACGGCCGTTCTCTCTGCGTGGTGTTTTGGGAGACGCATGTTCACGACCGTTGTAGGAAAGAGGCATAGTTAAAACACTCGTAAGCCAAAGTTCCATCACTATCGGGAAATTGGGCCCAGGTCACCATTTGTCACTCTCAAATGGCACCCTATATAGTGCACTACTTTTGACCAGGGCCCATGCACATTTGGGACACACCCTGGTGTTTAGTGCTCCTGAGACCCCCCTTATCCCCCCCACCCTCATGCTCAACCAGTCATTTTGTAACGAAGTCATAATTTCCTTCACCTTATTTGGCTATACAACTACTGCACACCCTGTGAGCTGAGGTTCAAATGAAATGCTACCTACAGTATGTTGTGGATTTCCCCTACTAGTCATGGTGGTTGGAAACCGGCAGTATGTGTTGTTGTCACTACGTGGGTTAGAGTTTAGAGAGCAAAGGGAAAGTTCAACAGGTTAGGTTGCACTTGCACCTACACACCGGTACACTGCCCCATGCAGCCCTGTTTGTTTTGAAGAGGATACTGTGGTTAAACTTGTAATAAGCATAGGTGCTCAAATGACAGTCATCTACTCTTAGACATGAGGTGAGCAATGGGAATACCTTTCTAAACTAAAACTAGAATACACCATTGTGACAGGTAGGGGTGTAACGATCCATCTCCTACATCGATGTATCGATTTATATTCCTATGATCCAACTACATCGATCTGTGCTCGGCGAGTTGGCCTTTTGGACAACATATATCAATCTAACATCGTTTTAAAATGTAATAAATCGATTGTATCGATACTAGGAAATAACCCATTGGATTTAAGCACGTCAGACTTTATATGGATGTTTTTTCTTAGCACTTTTAATGATAAAGGCTTTAAACATTACTCGATTCAGTCTGCCTATCCGTGACGTCATCGCCACGCGCCAGCAGCAGCGCAAAGACAACAAAACATAGCATGGCGGACGACAGAGGAGAAGCCGACGAGTGAAATGAAAACCGGGATGACTGCATTAAAATATATAGAGTAGGCTATAGGCCCGTTTCAGTCATATCGAAATACATTTCATATTCAATCAATTCTGTTATATTTTTCTACTTGTAGGCTGCTGTCTGTAATTTGTCTCAATATATTTCATGATGTGTAGCCTAACGTGCGCATTGATGTGCCAAATCTGTGATTTAGTGCATTTTTATTGGGTAAGCATTAGAATAAGCTGCCTCAATATTTGCAGCCGTAGGTGGAAATATCTCTCTAGGAGCTGATCCGTTGTCAGTATTGTGAAATAATTATAATGTTAAGGAAAGATTTGAATGGAGAAAGCTGATCCGAGAGCAGCACTCCCTTTCTTTCGATCCTATCAGAATCGACACATGCTCTAATGACGCACTTAGCGACCGTTCTCTCTGCGTGGTGTTTTGGGAGACGCATGTTACGACCGTTCTCTCTGCGTGGTGTTTTGGGAGACGCATGTTACGGCCGTTCTCTCTGCGTGGTGTTTTGGGAGACGCATGTTACGACCGTTCTCTCTGCGTGGTGTTTTGGGAGACGCATGTTACGGCCGTTCTCTCTGCGTGGTGTTTTGGGAGACGCATGTTACGACCGTTCTCTCTGCGTGGTGTTTTGGGAGACGCATGTTACGACCGTTCTCTCTGCGTGGTGTTTTGGGAGACGCATGTTACGACCGTTCTCTCTGCGTGGTGTTTTGGGAGACGCATGTTACGACCGTTCTCTCTGCGTGGTGTTTTGGGAGACGCATGTTACGACCGTTCTCTCTGCGTGGTGTTTTGGGAGACGCATGTTACGACCGTTCTCTCTGCGTGGTGTTTTGGGAGACGCATGTTACGACCGTTCTCTCTGCGTGGTGTTTTGGGAGACGCATGTTACGACCGTTCTCTCTGCGTGGTGTTTTGGGAGACGCATGTTACGACCGTTCTCTCTGCGTGGTGTTTTGGGAGACGCATGTTACGACCGTTCTCTCTGCGTGGTGTTTTGGGAGACGCATGTTACGACCGTTCTCTCTGCGTGGTGTTTTGGGAGACGCATGTTACGGCCGTTCTCTCTGCGTGGTGTTTTGGGAGACGCATGTTACGACCGTTCTCTCTGCGTGGTGTTTTGGGAGACGCATGTTACGACCGTTCTCTCTGCGTGGTGTTTTGGGAGACGCATGTTACGACCGTTCTCTCTGCGTGGTGTTTTGGGAGACGCATGTTACGACCGTTCTCTCTGCGTGGTGTTTTGGGAGACGCATGTTACGACCGTTCTCTCTGCGTGGTGTTTTGGGAGACGCATGTTACGACCGTTCTCTCTGCGTGGTGTTTTGGGAGACGCATGTTACGACCGTTCTCTCTGCGTGGTGTTTTGGGAGACGCATGTTACGACCGTTCTCTCTGCGTGGTGTTTTGGGAGACGCATGTTACGGCCGTTCTCTCTGCGTGGTGTTTTGGGAGACGCATGTTACGGCCGTTCTCTCTGCGTGGTGTTTTGGGAGACGCATGTTACGACCGTTGTAGGAAAGAGGCATAGTTAAAACACTCGTAAGCCAAAGTTCCATCACTATCGGGAAATTGGGGCCCAGGTCACCATTTGTCACTCTCAAATGGCACCCTATATAGTGCACTACTTTTGACCAGGGCCCATGCACATTTGGGACACACCCTGGTGTTTAGTGCTCCTGAGACCCCCTTATCCCCCCACCCTCATGCTCAACCAGTCATTTTGTAACGAAGTCATAATTTCCTTCACCTTATTTGGCTATACAACTACTGCACACCCTGTGAGCTGAGGTTCAAATGAAATGCTACCTACAGTATGTTGTGGATTTCCCCTACTAGTCATGGTGGTTGGAAACCGGCAGTATGTGTTGTTGTCACTACGTGGGTTAGAGTTTAGAGAGCAAAGGGAAAGTTCAACAGGTTAGGTTGCACTTGCACCTACACACCGGTACACTGCCCCATGCAGCCCTGTTTGTTTTGAAGAGGATACTGTGGTTAAACTTGTAATAAGCATAGGTGCTCAAATGACAGTCATCTACTCCTAGACATGAGGTGAGCAATGGGAATACCTTTCTAAACTAAAACTAGAATACACCATTGTGACAGGTAGGGGTGTAACGATCCATCTCCTACATCGATGTATCGATTTATATTCCTATGATCCAACTACATCGATCTGTGCTCGGCGAGTTGGCCTTTTGGACAACATATATCAATCTAACATCGTTTTAAAATGTAATAAATCGATTGTATCGATACTAGGAAATAACCCATTGGATTTAAGCACGTCAGACTTTATATGGATGTTTTTTCTTAGCACTTTTAATGATAAAGGCTTTAAACATTACTCGATTCAGTCTGCCTATCCGTGACGTCATCGCCACGCGCCAGCAGCAGCGCAAAGACAACAAAACATAGCATGGCGGACGACAGAGGAGAAGCCGACGAGTGAAATGAAAACCGGGATGACTGCATTAAAATATATAGAGTAGGCTATAGGCCCGTTTCAGTCATATCGAAATACATTTCATATTCAATCAATTCTGTTATATTTTTCTACTTGTAGGCTGCTGTCTGTAATTTGTCTCAATATATTTCATGATGTGTAGCCTAACGTGCGCATTGATGTGCCAAATCTGTGATTTAGTGCATTTTTATTGGGTAAGCATTAGAATAAGCTGCCTCAATATTTGCAGCCGTAGGTGGAAATATCTCTCTAGGAGCTGATCCGTTGTCAGTATTGTGAAATAATTATAATGTTAAGGAAAGATTTGAATGGAGAAAGCTGATCCGAGAGCAGCACTCCCTTTCTTTCGATCCTATCAGAATCGACACATGCTCTAATGACGCACTTAGCGACCGTTCTCTCTGCGTGGTGTTTTGGGAGACGCATGTTACGACCGTTCTCTCTGCGTGGTGTTTTGGGAGACGCATGTTACGGCCGTTCTCTCTGCGTGGTGTTTTGGGAGACGCATGTTACGACCGTTCTCTCTGCGTGGTGTTTTGGGAGACGCATGTTACGGCCGTTCTCTCTGCGTGGTGTTTTGGGAGACGCATGTTACGACTGCTTCTCTGCGTGGTGTTTTGGGAGACGCATGTTACGACCGTTCTCTCTGCGTGGTGTTTTGGGAGACGCATGTTACGACCGTTCTCTCTGCGTGGTGTTTTGGGAGACGCGTGTTACGACCGTTCTCTCTGCGTGGTGTTTTGGGAGACGCATGTTACGACCGTTCTCTCTGCGTGGTGTTTTGGGAGACGCATGTTACGACCGTCTCTCTGCGTGGTGTTTTGGGAGACGCATGTTACGACCGTTCTCTCTGCGTGGTGTTTTGGGAGACGCATGTTCGACCGTTCTCTCTGCGTGGTGTTTTGGGAGACGCATGTTACGACCGGTTCTCTCTGCGTGGTGTTTTGGGAGACGCATGTTACGACCGTTCTCTCTGCGTGGTGTTTTGGGAGACGCATGTTACGACCGTTCTCTCTGCGTGGTGTTTTGGGAGACGCATGTTACGGCCGTTCTCTCTGCGTGGTGTTTTGGGAGACGCATGTTACGACCGTTCTCTCTGCGTGGTGTTTTGGGAGACGCATGTTACGACCGTTCTCTCTGCGTGGTGTTTTGGGAGACGCATGTTACGACCGTTCTCTCTGCGTGGTGTTTTGGGAGACGCATGTTACGACCGTTCTCTCTGCGTGGTGTTTTGGGAGACGCATGTTACGACCGTTCTCTCTGCGTGGTGTTTTGGGAGACGCATGTTACGGCCGTTCTCTCTGCGTGGTGTTTTGGGAGACGCATGTTACGACCGTTCTCTCTGCGTGGTGTTTTGGGAGACGCATGTTACGACCGTTCTCTCTGCGTGGTGTTTTGGGAGACGCATGTTACGACCGTTCTCTCTGCGTGGTGTTTTGGGAGACGCATGTTACGACCGTTCTCTCTGCGTGGTGTTTTGGGAGACGCATGTTACGACCGTTCTCTCTGCGTGGTGTTTTGGGAGACGCATGTTACGGCCGTTCTCTCTGCGTGGTGTTTTGGGAGACGCATGTTACGGCCGTTCTCTCTGCGTGGTGTTTTGGGAGACGCATGTTACGACCGTTGTAGGAAAGAGGCATAGTTAAAACACTCGTAAGCCAAAGTTCCATCACTATCGGGAAATTGGGCCCAGGTCACCATTTGTCACTCTCAAATGGCACCCTATATAGTGCACTACTTTTGACCAGGGCCCATGCACATTTGGGACACACCCTGGTGTTTAGTGCTCCTGAGACCCCCTTATCCCCCCACCCTCATGCTCAACCAGTCATTTTGTAACGAAGTCATAATTTCCTTCACCTTATTTGGCTATACAACTACTGCACACCCTGTGAGCTGAGGTTCAAATGAAATGCTACCTACAGTATGTTGTGGATTTCCCCTACTAGTCATGGTGGTTGGAAACCGGCAGTATGTGTTGTCACTACGTGGGTTAGAGTTTAGAGAGCAAAGGGAAAGTTCAACAGGTTAGGTTGCACTTGCACCTACACACCGGTACACTGCCCCATGCAGCCCTGTTTGTTTTGAAGAGGATACTGTGGTTAAACTTGTAATAAGCATAGGTGCTCAAATGACAGTCATCTACTCCTAGACATGAGGTGAGCAATGGGAATACCTTTCTAAACTAAAACTAGAATACACCATTGTGACAGGTAGGGGTGTAACGATCCATCTCCTACATCGATGTATCGATTTATATTCCTATGATCCAACTACATCGATCTGTGCTCGCGAGTTGGCCTTTTGGACAACATATATCAATCTAACATCGTTTTAAAATGTAATAAATCGATTGTATCGATACTAGGAAATAACCCATTGGATTTAAGCACGTCAGACTTTATATGGATGTTTTTTCTTAGCACTTTTAATGATAAAGGCTTTAAACATTACTCGATTCAGTCTGCCTATCCGTGACGTCATCGCCACGCGCCAGCAGCAGCGCAAAGACAACAAAACATAGCATGGCGGACGACAGAGGAGAAGCCGACGAGTGAAATGAAAACCGGGATGACTGCATTAAAATATATAGAGTAGGCTATAGGCCCGTTTCAGTCATATCGAAATACATTTCATATTCAATCAATTCTGTTATATTTTTCTACTTGTAGGCTGCTGTCTGTAATTTGTCTCAATATATTTCATGATGTAGCCTAACGTGCGCATTGATGTGCCAAATCTGTGATTTAGTGCATTTTTATTGGGTAAGCATTAGAATAAGCTGCCTCAATATTTGCAGCCGTAGGTGGAAATATCTCTCTAGGAGCTGATCCGTTGTCAGTATTGTGAAATAATTATAATGTTAAGGAAAGATTTGAATGGAGAAAGCTGATCCGAGAGCAGCACTCCCTTTCTTCGATCCTATCAGAATCGACACATGCTCTAATGACGCACTTAGCGACCGTTCTCTCTGCGTGGTGTTTTGGGAGACGCATGTTACGACCGTTCTCTCTGCGTGGTGTTTTGGGAGACGCATGTTACGGCCGTTCTCTCTGCGTGGTGTTTTGGGAGACGCATGTTACGACCGTTCTCTCTGCGTGGTGTTTTGGGAGACGCATGTTACGGCCGTTCTCTCTGCGTGGTGTTTTGGGAGACGCATGTTACGACCGCTTCTCTCTGCGTGGTGTTTTGGGAGACGCATGTTACGACCGTTCTCTCTGCGTGGTGTTTTGGGAGACGCATGTTACGACCGTTCTCTCTGCGTGGTGTTTTGGGAGACGCATGTTACGACCGTTCTCTCTGCGTGGTGTTTTGGGAGACGCATGTTACGACCGTTCTCTCTGCGTGGTGTTTTGGGAGACGCATGTTACGACCCGTTCTCTCTGCGTGGTGTTTTGGGAGACGCATGTTACGACCGTTCTCTCTGCGTGGTGTTTTGGGAGACGCATGTTACGACCGTTCTCTCTGCGTGGTGTTTTGGGAGACGCATGTTACGACCGTTCTCTCTGCGTGGTGTTTTGGGAGACGCATGTTACGACCGTTCTCTCTGCGTGGTGTTTTGGGAGACGCATGTTACGACCGTTCTCTCTGCGTGGTGTTTTGGGAGACGCATGTTACGGCCGTTCTCTCTGCGTGGTGTTTTGGGAGACGCATGTTACGACCGTTCTCTCTGCGTGGTGTTTTGGGAGACGCATGTTACGACCGTTCTCTCTGCGTGGTGTTTTGGGAGACGCATGTTACGACCGCTCTCTCTGCGTGGTGTTTTGGGAGACGCATGTTACGACCGTTCTCTCTGCGTGGTGTTTTGGGAGACGCATGTTACGACCGTTCTCTCTGCGTGGTGTTTTGGGAGACGCATGTTACGACCGTTCTCTCTGCGTGGTGTTTTGGGAGACGCATGTTACGACCGTTCTCTCTGCGTGGTGTTTTGGGAGACGATGTACGACTCTCTGCGTGGTGTTTTGGGAGACGCATGTTACGGCCGTTCTCTCTGCGTGGTGTTTTGGGAGACGCATGTTACGGCCGTTCTCTCTGCGTGGTGTTTTGGGAGACGATGTTACGACCGTTGTAGGAAAGAGGCATAGTTAAAACACTCGTAAGCCAAAAGTTCCATCACTATCGGGAAATTGGGCCCAGGTCACCATTTGTCACTCTCAAATGGCACCCTATATAGTGCACTACTTTTGACCAGGGCCCATGCACATTTGGGACACACCCTGGTGTTTAGTGCTCCTGAGACCCCCTTATCCCCCCACCCTCATGCTCAACCAGTCATTTTGTAACGAAGTCATAATTTCCTTCACCTTATTTGGCTATACAACTACTGCACACCCTGTGAGCTGAGGTTCAAATGAAATGCTACCTACAGTATGTTGTGGATTTCCCCTACTAGTCATGGTGGTTGGAAACCGGCAGTATGTGTTGTTGTCACTACGTGGGTTAGAGTTTAGAGAGCAAAGGGAAAGTTCAACAGGTTAGGTTGCACTTGCACCTACACACCGGTACACTGCCCCACGCAGCCCTGTTTGTTTTGAAGAGGATACTGTGGTTAAACTTGTAATAAGCATAGGTGCTCAAATGACAGTCATCTACTCCTAGACATGAGGTGAGCAATGGGAATACCTTTCTAAACTAAAACTAGAATACACCATTGTGACAGGTAGGGTGTAACGATCCATCTCCTACATCGATGTATCGATTTATATTCCTATGATCCAACTACATCGATCTGTGCTCGGAGTTGGCCTTTTGGACAACATATATCAATCTAACATCGTTTTAAAATGTAATAAATCGATTGTATCGATACTAGGGAAATAACCCATTGGATTTAAGCACGTCAGACTTTATATGGATGTTTTTTCTAGCACTTTTAATGATAAAGGCTTTAAACATTACTCGATTCAGTCTGCCTATCCGTGACGTCATCGCCACGCGCCAGCAGCAGCGCAAAGACAACAAAACATAGCATGGCGGACGACAGAGGAGAAGCCGACGAGTGAAATGAAAACCGGGATGACTGCATTAAAATATATAGAGTAGGCTATAGGCCCGTTTCAGTCATATCGAAATACATTTCATATTCAATCAATTCTGTTATATTTTTCTACTTGTAGGCTGCTGTCTGTAATTTGTCTCAATATATTTCATGATGTGTAGCCTAACGTGCGCATTGATGTGCCAAATCTGTGATTTAGTGCATTTTTATTGGGTAAGCATTAGAATAAGCTGCCTCAATATTTGCAGCCGTAGGTGGAAATATCTCTCTAGGAGCTGATCCGTTGTCAGTATTGTGAAATAATTATAATGTTAAGGAAAGATTTGAATGGAGAAAGCTGATCCGAGAGCAGCACTCCCTTTCTTTCGATCCTATCAGAATCGACACATGCTCTAATGACGCACTTAGCGACCGTTCTCTCTGCGTGGTGTTTTGGGAGACGATGTTACGACCGTTCTCTCTGCGTGGTGTTTTGGGAGACGCATGTTACGGCCGTTCTCTCTGCGTGGTGTTTTGGGAGACGCATGTTACGGCCGTTCTCTCTGCGTGGTGTTTTGGGAGACGCATGTTACGGCCGTTCTCTCTGCGTGGTGTTTTGGGAGACGCATGTTACGACCGTTCTCTCTGCGTGGTGTTTTGGGAGACGCATGTTACGACCGTTCTCTCTGCGTGGTGTTTTGGGAGACGCATGTTACGACCGTTCTCTCTGCGTGGTGTTTTGGGAGACGCATGTTACGACCGTTCTCTCTGCGTGGTGTTTTGGGAGACGCATGTTACGACCGTTCTCTCTGCGTGGTGTTTTGGGAGACGCATGTTACGACCGTTCTCTCTGCGTGGTGTTTTGGGAGACGCATGTTACGACCGTTCTCTCTGCGTGGTGTTTTGGGAGACGCATGTTACGACCGTTCTCTCTGCGTGGTGTTTTGGGAGACGCATGTTACGACCGTTCTCTCTGCGTGGTGTTTTGGGAGACGCATGTTGGCGACCGTTCTCTCTGCGTGGTGTTTTGGGAGACGCATGTTACGACCGTTCTCTCTGCGTGGTGTTTTGGGAGACGCATGTTACGGCCGTTCTCTCTGCGTGGTGTTTTGGGAGACGCATGTTACGACCGCTCTCTCTGCGTGGTGTTTTGGGAGACGCATGTTACGACCGTTCTCTCTGCGTGGTGTTTTGGGAGACGCATGTTACGACCGTTCTCTCTGCGTGGTGTTTTGGGAGACGCATGTTACGACCGTTCTCTCTGCGTGGTGTTTTGGGAGACGCATGTTACGACCGTTCTCTCTGCGTGGTGTTTTGGGAGACGCATGTTACGACCGTTCTCTCTGCGTGGTGTTTTGGGAGACGCATGTTACGACCGTTCTCTCTGCGTGGTGTTTTGGGAGACGCATGTTACGACCGTTCTCTCTGCGTGGTGTTTTGGGAGACGCATGTTACGGCCGTTCTCTCTGCGTGGTGTTTTGGGAGACGCATGTTACGGCCGTTCTCTCTGCGTGGTGTTTTGGGAGACGCATGTTACGACCGTTGTAGGAAAGAGGCATAGTTAAAACACTCGTAAGCCAAAGTTCCATCACTATCGGGAAATTGGGCCCAGGTCACCATTTGTCACTCTCAAATGGCACCCTATATAGTGCACTACTTTTGACCAGGGCCCATGCACATTTGGGACACACCCTGGTGTTTAGTGCTCCTGAGACCCCCTTATCCCCCCACCCTCATGCTCAACCAGTCATTTTGTAACGAAGTCATAATTTCCTTCACCTTATTTGGCTATACAACTACTGCACACCCTGTGAGCTGAGGTTCAAATGAAATGCTACCTACAGTATGTTGTGGATTTCCCCTACTAGTCATGGTGGTTGGAAACCGGCAGTATGTGTTGTTGTCACTACGTGGGTTAGAGTTTAGAGAGCAAAGGGAAAGTTCAACAGGTTAGGTTGCACTTGCACCTACACACCGGTACACTGCCCCACGCAGCCCTGTTTGTTTTGAAGAGGATACTGTGGTTAAACTTGTAATAAGCATAGGTGCTCAAATGACAGTCATCTACTCCTAGACATGAGGTGAGCAATGGGAATACCTTTCTAAACTAAAACTAGAATACACCATTGTGACAGGTAGGGGTGTAACGATCCATCTCCTACATCGATGTATCGATTTATATTCCTATGATCCAACTACATCGATCTGTGCTCGGCGAGTTGGCCTTTTGGACAACATATATCAATCTAACATCGTTTTAAAATGTAATAAATCGATTGTATCGATACTAGGGAAATAACCCATTGGATTTAAGCACGTCAGACTTTATATGGATGTTTTTTCTTAGCACTTTTAATGATAAAGGCTTTAAACATTACTCGATTCAGTCTGCCTATCCGTGACGTCATCGCCCCGCGCCAGCAGCAGCGCAAAGGCGCAAAGACAACAAAACATAGCATGGCGGACGACAGAGGAGAAGCCGACGAGCGAGAAATTATCAAGCCACCATTGCGGTCCTTACAAGAAACAGGAATCTAGGAAACTTCACCTGCACTGTCCAGTATCCAGGTATTTATTTCAGTCACACTGGTGAATTTTTGGCTAAAAGGTTACTGAATCGATTTCAAGTCACTGAATCGTTTCGGATCGTATCGTTCTAAATGAACCAATATCGTCCTTGAATCGTATCGACAACCACGAATCGTGATACAAATCGAATCGTTGTTAAAACGAATCGTTACACCCCTAGTGACAGGGCATCACACTCGCGCTCAAGTCCAAGCCTCATGCCCGTTACAGACGGTAAGCAGCCAAGGTCTCATACAGTGGGTTTTCACCAACAACAAATTTGTCAGGAGAAGTTCCGCCCCCATTCATTTTCAACGAGGGCACGCAGAGTGGTAGTAAAAGTTGAGCTCTTCTCTACTTTCTGCACATTTTAAGCGACTTGAAGCGTTGGAGCAAAACGTTAGAGCGAAGCGTTGTCAAGAGGAGGCACCACCTCTGGTCAAAACCCCACAGATAGACTTCAAAGGGAGAGGGTTGGTGCCAAAAGATGAAAAAGCTGAAGTCTTGAGCGGCCGCCACGCATGATTTACAAATGAGCAGAGTTCATCTTTTCAACCAATCAAATAAACTCATGGAAACCATTTTT
This sequence comes from Coregonus clupeaformis, assembly GCF_020615455.1. Lineage (NCBI taxonomy): Eukaryota > Metazoa > Chordata > Actinopteri > Salmoniformes > Salmonidae > Coregonus > Coregonus clupeaformis. Next base: position 61,091,700 of record NC_059220.1, on the reverse strand, counting down.
ATGTATCTGCATCCACTATGAAGGAAGTTAGAGGTAGTTGCTAGCAGTTACCATAGACTTCCAGTCATTGTGCTAAAGTATTCCTGACTTCAACTGTCCTATTTCGACCTGACTTTGCTTGTTGTCTGTAAGCATTTGTGAGAGACAGCCTACCATGTTGGTAGGCTGTCTGTGATGTTACACTGTCCATGTGGGAAGGGGATACCTAGTCAGTTGCCCAACTGAATGTATTCAACTGAAATGTGTCTTCTGCATTTAACCCAACCCCTCTGAATCAGAGAGCTGCAGGGGGCTGTTACAGGAGGGGGTCGCAGTTCCGGAGCGAGCCACTAGGTGTCCTCCTCCAACAACCTTAGGCACCTCCTCACTCACAGTCTGGACTAATCAGTATCCTATTGGTGTGACCTGTGTCTATCTGTTCACCTGTGTATTTATGCCCTCACTTCCCTGTGTTCCCTTGCTCAGTTTTCTCTGCTAGTTTCTCTATGTCCAGCAGTACTAATCAGTGTCTGATCGGAGACCTATGTACAGGTACTTGAGAAGTGTTCTCCCTGTTTCGTTATTTGTTTCAGCCTTAGGTAGTATTTCGTATTTTGGCTGTCAGCTGGTTTTTGGAGACTTATTTGCTCCACCTTTCTTTTATCGTGATAAACGACAGGACATAGAAAATCAATCCACTACCACCAAAATGGTGGTGAAACCATCAAAGGAGGGGAGATCGGTTACAAAGTCAATGGATAGATGTTACCAGGGTCGCTGAGGCATGGGAAGTGGCAGGAGCTTCCCTGCTGGAGCATTCTGGGGGGACTTGGTTTGAGCACATAGGGAACAGGAGTTGACATAGCGAGTGACGTCCTGCGCTAAAGTGGGCCACCAGTATTTCCCAGAGATGGATTGGGTAGTGCGAGAAACCACCAGTAAAGATCCTTGTTTCACCATCTCTGCCTACTGCCTACTGTATATCCTGCACACCTCACCCCAACCCTTACAGGGGGCTGCCTTAATCAACGTCCACGGTCCCCAGGGAGCAGTTGTTGTTGGGGTTTAACTGCCTTGCTAAAGGGCAGAACGGCAGATTTTTCAAACCAGCTACCAGTACCCTGTCTGACTCTCTACCAGTCCCCTGTCTGTCTCTACCAGTCCCCTGTCTGTCTCTACCAGTACCCTGTCTGTCTCTCTACCAGTCCCCTGTCTGTCTCTCTACCAGTCCCCTGTCTGTCTCTCTACCAGTCCCCTGTCTGTCCCTACCAGTCCCCTGTCTGTCTCTACCAGTCAGTCTCCTGTCTGTCTCTACCAGTCAGTCCCCTGTCTGTCTCTACCAGTCAGTCTCCTGTCTGTCTCTACTAGTCAGTCTCCCGTCTATCTCGACCAGTCAGTCTCCTGTCTGTCTCTACCAGTCAGTCTCCTGTCTGTCTCTACCAGTCAGTCTCCTGTCTGTCTCTACCAGTCAGTCTCCTGTCTGTCTCTACTTGTCAGTCTCCCGTCTATCTCGACCAGTCAGTCTCCTGTCTGTCTCTACCAGTCAGTCTCCTCTCTGTCTCTACCAGTCAGTCTCCTGTCTGTCTCTACTAGTCAGTCTCCTGTCTGTCTCTACCAGTCAGTCTCCTGTCTGTCTCTACCAGTCAGTCTCCTGTCTGTCTCTACCAGTCAGTCTCCTGTCTGTCTCTACCAGTCAGTCTCCTGTCTGTCTCTACCAGTCAGTCTCCTGTCTGTCTCTACCAGTCAGTCTCCTGTCTGTCTAGTACACTGTCTGTTCCCCAGATTGCTGTGTCAGCATGGAGGAAGGAGAGGCATCTGTCCTTATTGTGAAGATGGATATAGGGATGGTTCAATGTGTCCAATATTGGCGGACTGGAGAAATCAACGTATTGATGGTGCTAGATGGACAGCAGTATGTCGGGTGGGAATGGATGGATGGATGGTGGGGGAGGATGGACAGATGACAAAGGAGAAAGTGGTGCTTCCAAGCCCTTGTGTGTCCGAGAGGAGGGAGAGACTTGCGGGGTGACCGTCGGGGGTGTGCAGGGGCCTGAGGCTTAGGGGGTGTGTGGGATGACCTTAGGGGGTATATAGGGCTGGGCCAGGGGCCAGAGGGCCAACATTGCGACCAGATTTATAGACAGAATATGCCTCCACAGATGTCCCAGGGCTAGGGCTCATTCCTGGGGGTCTTGATGTAGAGACTGGGGTATGGAGATGGGGCTCTGAGGTAGGGTCTGGAAGCAAGGCTGGGGCTGAGCTGTGGTTTGATGCTGGAGCTGGGGTTGGGGTATAGGGCTGCTGGGGTATATGGCTGGGGCTAGGCCTTGATGCTGGGGCCTGAGGTAGAGGCTGAGAATGAGTTAGTGGCTGGATGATACAAGGATGGGGATACAGAAATGATATTAACTATTAATCCATTTAAAAGGTCATGTGTTGACCAGGTTACGTTAAGGACGAGGTTACGGTGAGGTTAATTCCCAGCCAGCAGGGTGAGGCTGTGTACCTGTCTGAACTGTGGTCTCTCTCTGACTCATGAGTCACTGTCTGAATCAGCTGTATCTTACCCAACAACACAGGTGGAGGCACAATAAATGTTCCAGACCACTCAAAGGATATCCCAAAATCTGAGAGGAATTAAGATGACAGAATGGCAGATGGAAGATTTGGCAGTTGAGATATGACATGGGAAATATGGCCATTGTCATGAGCCTCTCACTCCACCGGGTTACCACCTTAATTTTCTTCCACTCTGCTCACCACTCTCTCTACTCAGCCTAACTAGCTCCACCTGTCCCTGCTCTGCTCGGCTCTAATTACTCTGCCAGCTGCGCTGCATTACCCACTAACCTCTCCCAGTATTTATAGCCCTGTCTTTCAGCTCTCCTTTGTCAGATCGTCTGCAAAGCTCACACCCGAACCTGTTTGCTCGCGCTTCTGGCTCACCCTGGTTTTGTGACCCCGGACCTGCCTGTTTTTGGATACTCTTCTGCCTCAGGAGATCCGGACCTGCTTCTGCCATTACGACTCCTGACTACTCTTCAATCCCGGTAACTCTGACCAGCCTTCTGCCTTGCTACTACGTATTTTGGATTTCCCTTGAACTGTACTGCTGCCTGGTTTCATTCCGCCCCGTTGTGTCTGTGTTTCCTCCCCCCCCCAGGACTTCTGGACCACCAACCACCGGCGTCATCGGACGCATCGCTGCCACTGGGGGAGGCACAGACCCAGCACATCGGACGGGATAACCCCTGGAGCCTTCACTCACTCCCTACATCCCTTTCCCCTTAAGTTTAAATAAACTTTCTGGTGTGACGCAATTGTGGTCCTCTTGTCGTCTGTCTGAACCGTGACAGTACGATCTGACCATCATGGACTCAGCGCACACTTCCCCCGACATGGAAACCGAAGAACCTGAGCAACCCACCGCCATGCTACGCCTGGAACACACTGAGAGAGAGCTAGGCCGCATGAGCGGCGACATCACCTCTCTGCTTCAGGTCGGCCACCAACAGCATCAGCAGTTCCAGCAGCACCAGCAGCAGTCCCAGCAGCAGCAACAACAACTCGCCATGATCATTCAACTCCTCACCAACCTGACCCCAGCCAGTCTGCCCACCAGCCCTGCCCCCGAGTTACCTGCCCCGGTCATTGCAGCCGCTGCTCCGAACCCAAGATTGGAAACCCCGAGCGGTTCAACGGCGATTCAACCCAGGTCCGGCCATTCCTGACTAGCTGCCGACTTCAGTTCTCCTTGCAGCCAAGGACCTTCGCCACGGAGGGGGCTAAAGTTGGGTATGCCATCACTCACCTGACGGGCCGAGCTCGACTCTGGGGAACAGCAGAGTTCGAACGTCAAACCCCCGCATGTGCAACCTTCGACCGGTTTGCCGAGGAGATGCTGAAGGTGTTTGACCTGGATTCACCAACCGCAGAGGCGTCTCGTGAACTGTTCAGTATTCGACAAGGCAGACGTACAGTCGCAGACCATTCCATCGACTTCCGAACCCTGGCTAGACGAAGTTCTTGGAACACACCATCGTTGGTGGACGCGTTCTTCCATAGTTTGGCTGACTATATCAAGGACGAGTTGGTCTCCCATGAACTGCCTTCCACTCTTGATGAAGCCATCGCACTGACTGTCAGGATCGACAGAAGGATACAGACCCGTTGCCGTGAGAGGGGGCGCCAAGGTCCACCTACTACCGGCATTCGGAGAGATCCGACTGGGCTCCTGTCATCTACTGCCACTCACCCAGTTCAGCTTGATCAGTCTGAGCCTATGGAGATTGGGCGAGCCTCTCTCACTCCTGCAGAGCGCCAGCGACGCTTCACCTCAAACCTCTGCCTCTATTGTGGAGGTGATGGACATCGTGTGGTAACCTGCCCTTTAAAGGGCCGAAGCTCACCGGGCATAGGGGGAGTCCGGTTGAGTTCAATGACCATCCAGTCCTCCGACCGCAAACCCCTGCTGCAAGTTCACCTCCGCCTCCCTGACTCAACTCACACCCTGGCTGCTCTGGTGGATTCTGGCGCCGAAGCCAACATAATGGACATCAAGCTGGCACGCCAACTGGGACTGGAGAACCTCCGTTTGACACCTCCTATTCCTGCCCGGGCACTGGACGGACACTTACTCGGATCGGTCACTCATGTCACGGCCCCCGGTCTCGATGGGTCTGTCCGGAAACCATCAAGAAACTATCCAGTTTCACCTGCTCCCCTCTCCAGGCCAACCCCTCATCCTGGGTTACCCATGGCTCCGCCGGCACAACCCTCAGCTCGACTGGGTGACCGGGGTGATCAGGAGTGGGGGAGAGGACTGCCACCGAACTTGCCTGCTTGCCGCCGCACTACCCCCTCGGCCAGTACCTACTAACTCCGCTCCTGACCCCTCCAAGGACCCTGTGTCGATTCTGCCAAGTCCCTGCATCGTTGCAGCTCTGACCTGGGCTGTTGAGGAACAGGTGCTGGAGGCTCTCCGTAACCAGCCAGGTCCCAGCACTTGCCCAGCTGACCGCCTTTTTGTCCCCGAAGACCTGAGGTCCCAGGTCGTTCAGTGGGGACATGACTCCCGCCAGCTTGTCACCCTGGCTCCACCCGCACTTACAACCTGCTCGCCCAGAGGTTCTGGTGGCCCTCTCTGAGGAAGGATGTACGGGAATTCGTCCAAGCCTGCCCCATCTGCAACCAACACAAGTCGTCCTGCCAGCCCCCAGCCGGATTGCTGCAGCCCCTGCCTGTGCCCAGGAGTCCGCTGGTCCCTGCTGCGCCTTGTCCTCCTCCTCCACGGCTCGTTCGATGGTGGTCTGGTTTACACCGTCCGCCGCCTGCTTCGGTCCAGACGGAGGGGTAGGGGTCTCCAGTACCTCATTGACTGGGAGGGCTATGGACCTGAGGAAAGGACCTGGGTGCCAGCTAGTCGGATTGTGGATAGGACTCTCATCACCGCTTTCCACCAACGGCATCCTGATCAACCTGCAATCCGTGAGGGGCCGCCCCCAGAGGGGTCTCTAACCGTCCTGCCCGCTCGGCTTCCTGTCCTGTGCCTGATCCGGGTCTCGGGACCTGTCCCATCTCCCCGACCCACGGCCCTCCGGCTTCCTCCGAGATGAGGACGTTCACTCGGACCGTTCGGAGGAGTTCTAGCCCTCCTCCGGCTCCCCTCCTCCCGCCCGGCGTGGTGTTGCTCTTGGGACTTCTGGGGCCGTCCCCTTGGGGGGTTCTGTCATGAGCCTCTCACTCCACCGGGTTACCACCTTAATTTTCTTCCACTCTGCTCACCACTCTCTCTACTCAGCCTAACTAGCTCCACCTGTCCCTGCTCTGCTCGGCTCTAATTACTCTGCCAGCTGCGCTGCATTACCCACTAACCTCTCCCAGTATTTATAGCCCTGTCTTTCAGCTCTCCTTTGTCAGATCGTCTGCAAAGCTCACACCCGGAACCTGTTTGCTCTCGCTTCTGGCTCACCCTGGTTTTGTGACCCCGGACCTGCCTGTTTTTTGGATACTCTTCTGCCTCAGGAGATCCAGACCTGCTTCTGCCATTACGACTCCTGACTACTCTTCAATCCCGGTAACTCTGACCAGCCTTCTGCCTTGCTACTACGTATTTTGGATTTCCCTTGAACTGTACTGCTGCCTGGTTTCATTCCGCCCCTGTGTCTGTGTTTCCTCCCCCCAGGACTTCTGGACCACCAACCACCGGCGTCATCGGACGCATCGCTGCCACTGGGGGGAGGCACAGACCCAGCACATCGGACGGGATAACCCCTGGAGCCTTCACTCACTCCCTACATCCCTTTCCCCTTAAGTTTAAATAAACTTTCTGGTGTGACGCAATTGTGGTCCTCTTGTCGTCTGTCTGAACCGTGACAGTACGATCTGACCATCATGGACTCAGCGCACACTTCCCCCGACATGGAAACCGAAGAACCTGAGCAACCCACCCGCCATGCTACGCCTGGAACACACTGAGAGAGAGCTAGGCCGCATGAGCGGCGACATCACCTCTCTGCTTCAGGTCGGCCACCAACAGCATCAGCAGTTCCAGCAGCACCAGCAGCAGTCCCAGCAGCAGCAACAACAACTCGCCATGATCATTCAACTCCTCACCAACCTGACCCCAGCCAGTCTGCCCACCAGCCCTGCCCCGAGTTACCTGCCCCGGTCATTGCAGCCGCTGCTCCGAACCCAAGATTGGAAACCCCGAGCGGTTCAACGGCGATTCAACCCAGGTCCGGCCATTCCTGACTAGCTGCCGACTTCAGTTCTCCTTGCAGCCAAGGACCTTCGCCACGGAGGGGCTAAAGTTGGGTATGCCATCACTCACCTGACGGGCCGAGCTCGACTCTGGGGAACAGCAGAGTTCGAACGTCAAACCCCCGCATGTGCAACCTTCGACCGGTTTGCCGAGGAGATGCTGAAGGTGTTTGACCTGGATTCACCAACCGCAGAGGCGTCTCCGTGAACTGTTCAGTATTCGACAAGGCAGACGTACAGTCGCAGACCATTCCATCGACTTCCGAACCCTGGCTAGACGAAGTTCTTGGAACACACCATCGTTGGTGGACGCGTTCTTCCATAGTTTGGCTGACTATATCAAGGACGAGTTGGTCTCCCATGAACTGCCTTCCACTCTTGATGAAGCCATCGCACTGACTGTCAGGATCGACAGAAGGATACAGACCCGTCGTCGTGAGAGGGGGGCGCCAAGGTCCACCTACTACCGGCATTCGGAGAGATCCGACTGGGCTCCTGTCATCTACTGCCACTCACCCAGTTCAGCTTGATCAGTCTGAGCCTATGGAGATTGGGCGAGCCTCTCTCACTCCTGCAGAGCGCCAGCGACGCTTCACCTCAAACCTCTGCCTCTATTGTGGAGGTGATGGACATCGTGTGGTAACCTGCCCTTTAAAGGGCCGAAGCTCACCGGGCATAGGGGGAGTCCGGTTGAGTTCAATGACCATCCAGTCCTCCGACCGCAAACCCCTGCTGCAAGTTCACCTCCGCCTCCTGACTCAACTCACACCCTGGCTGCTCTGGTGGATTCTGGCGCCGAAGCCAACATAATGGACATCAAGCTGGCACGCCAACTGGGACTGGAGAACCTCCGTTTGACACCTCCTATTCCTGCCCGGGCACTGGACGGACACTTACTCGGATCGGTCACTCATGTCACGGCCCCGGTCTCGATGGGTCTGTCCGGAAACCATCAAGAAACTATCCAGTTTCACCTGCTCCCCTCTCCAGGCCAACCCCTCATCCTGGGTTACCCATGGCTCCGCCGGCACAACCCTCAGCTCGACTGGGTGACCGGGGTGATCAGGAGTGGGGAGAGGACTGCCACCGAACTTGCCTGCTTGCCGCCGCACTACCCCCTCGGCCAGTACCTACTAACTCCGCTCCTGACCCCTCCAAGGACCCTGTGTCGATTCTGCCAAGTCCCTGCATCGTTGCAGCTCTGACCTGGGCTGTTGAGGAACAGGTGCTGGAGGCTCTCCGTAACCAGCCAGGTCCCAGCACTTGCCCAGCTGACCGCCTTTTTGTCCCCGAAGACCTGAGGTCCCAGGTCGTTCAGTGGGGACATGACTCCCCGCCTAGCTTGTCACCCTGGCTCCACCCGCACTTACAACCTGCTCGCCCAGAGGTTCTGGTGGCCCTCTCTGAGGAAGGATGTACGGGAATTCGTCCAAGCCTGCCCCATCTGCAACCAACACAAGTCGTCCTGCCAGCCCCCAGCCGGGATTGCTGCAGCCCCTGCCTGTGCCCAGGAGTCCGCTGGTCCCTGCTGCGCCTTGTCCTCCTCCTCCACGGCTCGTCGATGGTGGTCTGGTTTACACCGTCCGCCGCCTGCTTCGGTCCAGACGGAGGGGGTAGGGGTCTCCAGTACCTCATTGACTGGGGAGGGCTATGGACCTGAGGAAAGGACCTGGGTGCCAGCTAGTCGGATTGTGGATAGGACTCTCATCACCGCTTTCCACCAACGGCATCCTGATCAACCTGCAATCCGTAGGGGCCGCCCCAGAGGGGTCTCTAACCGTCCTGCCCGCTCGGCTTCCTGTCCTGTGCCTGATCCGGTCTCGGGACCTGTCCCATCTCCCCGACCACGGCCCTCCGGCTTCCTCCGAGGATGAGGACGTTCACTCGGACCGTTCGGAGGAGTTCTAGCCCTCCTCCGGCTCCCCTCCTCCCGCCCGGCGTGGTGTTGCTCTTGGGACTTCTGGGGCCGTCCCCTTGGGGGGTTCTGTCATGAGCCTCTCACTCCACCGGGTTACCACCTTAATTTTCTTCCACTCTGCTCACCACTCTCTCTACTCAGCCTAACTAGCTCCACCTGTCCCTGCTCTGCTCGGCTCTAATTACTCTGCCAGCTGCGCTGCATTACCCACTAACCTCTCCCAGTATTTATAGCCCTGTCTTTCAGCTCTCCTTTGTCAGATCGTCTGCAAAGCTCCACACCCGAACCTGTTTGCTCGCGCTTCTGGCTCACCCCTGGTTTTTGTGACCCCCGACCTGCCTGTTTTTTGGATACTCTTCTGCCTCAGGAGATCCAGACCTGCTTCTGCCATTACGACTCCCTGACTACTCTTCAATCCCGGTAACTCTGACCAGCCTTCTGCCTTGCTACTACGTATTTTGGATTTCCCTTGAACTGTACTGCTGCCTGGTTTCATTCCGCCCCGTTGTGTCTGTGTTTCCTCCCCCCAGGACTTCTGGACCACCAACCACCGGCGTCATCGGACGCATCGCTGCCACTGGGGGAGGCACAGACCTAGCACATCGGACGGGATAACCCCTGGAGCCTTCACTCACTCCCTACATCCCTTTCCCCTTAAGTTTAAATAAACTTTCTGGTGTGACGCAATTGTGGTCCTCTTGTCGTCTGTCTGAACCGTGACAGCCATTTACCTAGCAGATGCTTCTATCCAAATCTATTACAGCACCAACTAACTGAGCTACAGAACCACATCATTACCCCCCAAGAATAAATAGTATTTTTACCGTATTGTGTATTGTACAGTGAGGGAAAAAAGTATTTGATCCCTTGCTGATTTTGTACGTTTGCCCACTGACAAAGACATGATCAGTCTATCATTTCACCATTTGTCCCAAATGGCACCCTATATAGTGCACTACTTTTGACCAGGGCCCATGCACATTTGGGACACACGCTAGTGTTTAGTGCTCCTGAGACCCCCTTATCCCCCCACCCTCATGCTCAACCAGTCATTTTGTACCGAAGTCATAATTTCCTTCACCTTATTTGGCTATACAACTACTGCACACCCTGTGATCTGAGGTTCAAATGAAATGCTACCTACAGTATGTTGTGGATTTCCCCTACTAGTCATGGTGGTTGGAAACCGGCAGTATGTGTTGTTGTCACTACGTGGGTTAGAGTTTAGAGAGCAAAGGGAAAGTTCAACAGGCTTTAAGGTATTTCAACCTGGCTTTGCTTGTTTTATGTAAGCATTTGTGAGTGTCCGTGTGGGTAGGTTGTCTGTGATGTTACAGTGCCTGTAGCCTGATCCTAGGCCAGATCCAGTTCGGATTGATTTCAGAACCTGTTTATTTCTGTTAAGCATTTGTAATTTTAGCCTATTCTACCAAACCATTGCTATCATCATCACTACCATGATTTTGTTAATTAAACCACTTTTGCACCATATAGTTTGCCTCCTGCTTGCCTAATAAATCAGTGTGATACCAGCTTTCTGGTAATACAGTCTGAATTAAAGCACTGCAAAAACTTGGAAGGTTTCCTTACAAGCCAGAATGTTGAATAAAATTACATTTGAACTTACTTGACCGGTTGTTTGTGCGGTTGGTCCTTATTCGGTCGAAATTTGAGAAAAAAACATTATTATTATTAAACCAACTTTCCAACGCTGGTACTGCCGTTGAGATTTCTATCACCTGGCACATGAGCAAAACACCTGCAAGACTTTAAATCAAAATAAAATAAAATACAATTGTATTCGTTTAAAGTAGGTATTAATTAAAGGTGCAGCGAAATTCAAAATTCAGTTAGTATGCGTGCATCGCGTGCATGTACTCACGTCTTGTGCGAGTGCCTTCCCACTGGGCACACACTGGTTGAATCAATGTTTCCCCGTTGAACCAACGTGGAATAAACGTTGAATTGATGTCTGTGCCCAGTGGGTTAGGTGATTAACAAACAAATCGTGATCGCCACACACAGAGACACGCGTTTTGAAGTTGGGTTAATAACACTTTCCTGTGGATATTTTGTCTCATATATCCACCCAAATCAGGACGAAATCAGCAGACAACAGGTAGAGTAAGTTCAAATGAAGTTTATTCAACGTTCTGAATTGTAAAGGGACTTTTTTGAATATTTGACCGTAAATGTTATAGACGAGTGAAGAAGGGCATTCCACACTCGGATTTGAAAGGTGCAAGCCTCCTACCTGCCTGCATGCAGGTTGACGTTTATTGTCATGAATCTTGTCCTGGAGGCAGAACTGAGCGATTTCCCCTTAAATAGGCCAGCTACAAAGTAAATATTGGCTGCGTTTATACAGTATATCCCATAACTAACCTGTTTAGTTATATCTGGGTTTATACAGTATATTCCATAACTAACCTGTTTAGTTATATCTGGGTTTATACAGTATATTCCATAACTAACCTGTTTAGTTATATCTGGGTTTATACAGTATATTCCATAACTAACCTGTTTAGTTATATCTGGGTTTATACAGTATATTCCATAACTAACCTGTTTAGTTATATCTGGGTTTATACAGTATATTCCATAACTAACCTGTTTAGTTATATCTGGGTTTATACAGTATATTCCATAACTAACCTGTTTAGTTATATCTGGGTTTATACAGTATATTCCATAACTAACCTGTTTAGTTATATCTGGGTTTATACAGTATATTCCATAACTAACCTGTTTAGTTATATCTGGGTTTATACAGTATATTCCATAACTAACCTGTTTAGTTATATCTGGGTTTATACAGTATATTCCATAACTAACCTGTTTAGTTATATCTGGGTTTATACAGTATATTCCATAACTAACCTGTTTAGTTATATCTGGGTTTATACAGTATATTCCATAAATAACCAGGAAATGACCCAGTCTGCTGTAATGTGATGTACCAGATGACTGCCACAATGTGACAACAGAGGAACGGCCTGTAAAGGTAGAATATCATCTGTGACAGCTGATGATAGTGGTTATTATAGTTGCCCTGCTGGGAATGGGATACATAATCATATTCATAGACCAGCGACTGACTGACTCGTGACAGTATACACACACACCCACACACACACAAACACACACACACACACACACACACACACACACACATATGTTGATTGAGGAAAGTAGATGACATTCTGAGCTCATGATGTATTGACCCCTCTAGCTCCTATCATAATGTTGTCATCTGCTGCCCAACATTAGGCCTCACAGGGGAGCTGCTGTTTCTACTGTTTAGTGTTTGTGGAGGTTGATGCTTTGAATGTTGAAATGTTTTCAAATGAGGCCTCTGTCTTAGACTAGGATAAACAACTCCAAACACATCTCATAATATCCCGTGTTCTGTGACCTTGACACTGTTAGATAATGTTGTTTACTCCTCTCAAGGTCTCTGCTCTAACCTGCAAGGCCTTCTGGCTGTGTGGGTGTTGCTTCATTATTATCATTATGAAGGAGGAGAGGTTCATTATTATAGCAAATGATAATGAGTGTTTCCTCCCACACACACACACACACGCACACACACATTAACACATTAACACACACTCTGCCCTTCGCTTTGTTAGGCCATCGATCCCGTTAAAGGTTCTTGCTAAGTCTATCATCATAACTCCTGTAATGATGGTTCTACATTCTCAACCAAACAGCCCACCACTCAGGTCAGAGCAGGGCTCTCTACACAGGTAGACAAATTCTGATATTTTGCCGCTAATAGGTATTCTGACCAATCAGATCAAATCTTTTGCCAATAATTGGGCAAAATATCATAATTGGGCTGATGGGTTAGTTAGAGAGGTGTGATCAAGCCCTCTGACCTGAGTGGTGGGCTATTTGGTTTAGAACCATCATTACAGGAGTTATTTACATTTAAGTCATTTAGCAGACGCTCTTATCCAGAGCGACTTACAGTTAGTGAGTGCATACATTATTATTTTATTTTTTTCATACTGGCCCCCCGTGGGAAACGAACCCACAACCCTGGCTTTGCAAACGCCATGCTCTACCAACTGAGCTACATCCCTGCCGGCCATTCCCTCCCCTACCCTGGACAACGCTGGGCCAATTGTGCGCCGTCCCATGGGTCTCCCGGTCACGGCCGGCTACGACAGAGCCTGGATTCGAACCAGGATCTCTAGTGGCACAGCTAACACTGCGATGCAGTGCCATAGACCACTGCGCCACTCGGGAGTACACTGCGCCACTCGGGAGTAAATGATGAGTCTTAACAAAAAACTTTAATGGGATCAATGTCCTAACGAAGCAAAGGGCAGTGTGTGTGTGTGTGTGTGTAAACATAGCCTTAATTATATAGAGAAGTGTTCTAGAGCTTATAGATGCATGGAGAAGTGTTCTAGAGGTTCAATGGCTTTATTATTGGGGAGATATTTGTCTGGTTGTATCTCAGAGTAAATCTATTTTCTGAGCTTCCACAAGGTGTGTGTGTGTGTGTGTGTGTGTGTGTGTGTGTGTGTGTGTGCGTGTGCGTGTGCGTGCACGTTCTGTTCACACACTCTTTGGGTGTTATCTATTCCTGTGTCTGTGTGTGGGGCCATGGGGAAAGAGAGAGAGAGACACACACACACGGGGGTATTCAGACAGGTGTTGTGGAGATGTGCTGACTGGACAGCAGTTGTGTGGAGAAGCGTCAGTGGCGCTTTGGGAGGTAATGGTTCTACATTCTCAGACTGACCCACCGGACACAGAGCCCCCACCACCCCCCACACATACTCCCACAGATATGCATGCCCAGACAGCTGTGGGGTGGCATTCACAAGCCCTGAAATGGAGAAAGCTCTCAGTCCCTGGGCGCCTCTGTCCACCTCCAACCTCCAGACCTCCAGCCTTTAGCTCAGTGTTTCCCAATCCTGGTCCTGTGGACCCAAAGGGGTGCATTGTTGTTTTTGCCCTAGTACTAACATACCTGATTCAACTTAAGGCTTGATGATGAGTTGATTAGTTGAATTAGGTGTGAATCCCTTTGGGTCACGAGGACCAGAATTGGAAAACACTGCTCTAGCTTCTCTTGACCCAGCCCCAGCCCTATACTCAAACTAAGCCTTCAGACAGTTTAATCTACCAATGTCCCAGCCACAGCCCCAGGCACAGCCCCAGACCCATACCTCAGCCCCAGCCTAGCCACATACCTCAGCCCCAGCCTAGCCACATATCTCAGCCCCAGCCTAGCCACATATCTCAACCCCAGCCCCAGCCTAACCCCATACCTCAGCCTCAGCCCCAGCCTAGCCACATATCTCAGCCCCAGCCCCAGCCTAGCCCCATACCTCAGCCCCAGCCCCAGCCTCATACCTCAGCCCCAGCCCCAGCCCCAGCCCCATATCTCAGCCCCAGCCCCAGCCCCAGCCTAGCCCCATACCTCAACCCCAGCCCCAGCCTAGCCCCATACATCAGCCTCAGCTCCAGCCCCAGCCTAGCCCCATACCTCAGCCCCAGCCACAGCCCCAGCCTCATACCTCAGCCCCAGCCACAGCCCCAGCCTCATACCTCAGCCTCAGCCCCAGCCCCAGCCCCAGCCTAGCCCCATACCTCAGCCTCATCCCTAGCCCCAGCTACAGTCCCACACCTCAGCCTAACCTGCCTGTATAACCTGGTAGCCCTGTGAACTGTGAGGCTATCAGGGGTTTAAGAGAAAAGCTGTTTATCCCGGGACTTTCACTGGCACAGCCTCTACTACAGACCACTCAGCAGAACCGTATCAGAGCTGTAAATAGTTTCTCTCTCTCTGCCTGTCTGAAGCTGTGAAGCTTTTTAGAAGAGAGGTCTGTATTATCTATCTATTATGTTATATGGGGACCCTGAGAGGATGGGAATGTCCCCCCAAAGAATCCACATTTAACTGGTATCCTCTTTAACAACAACTGTAAAGCTACTGATTATACCCCTGTTCTGTAATTCCACTCCCTCGGTGTCTAGTACATTCATTTCTGCACACCCCATAGTGTGTTGCTAGGTGAGTCTAAAGAGGCCTGTGACTGCTCCATAGTGAGTAGTAGTGAGTTGTAGTCCCAGTGCTGCCTTGGTATGGTCTTGGCACAGCCTCCCCCAGTATTCTCAGGCTGACAGACAGACAGACAGACAGACAGACAGACAGACAGACAGACAGACAGACAGACAGACAGACAGACAGACAGACAGACAGACAGACAGGACACTGGGCTAATCTAAGGATTAAGGTTCCTGTCTTTAGGAATGTCTACGGCTGACCAGGTGTCAACCCAGCTGGAGGTGTGTGTGTGTGTGTGTGTGTGTGTGTGTGTGTGTGTGTGTGTGTGTAAAAAAAGGGTTGGACCCGGTTTCCCTGCATGACAATAGCAAGTGCTGGGCTTTACAAGAGGGGGCAGTATGTCAAAGTATTACACACATACAGTTTAAGTGTAACTCAATACGTTTAAATAGACAACTCATGGGATGGGTGTTGGTTTACCACTCTGTCCTCTCTCACCCCATCCCTCATACTGGATGCATGGTACTGCTTTCTACCATTTCTTAACTTTTACGTGTCTCCACCAAGCCCTTACAGATCATTCCCCTATTGCCAAACAATTGCTCATAGATCATGTTGTTTCCTGAAGGATCTGCTCCTGAACTATTCCTCATTCTATTCCAGGACGTTTCCAGAGACCGTCCTAATTCCACGTCATTATTAGTAATACGACTGACACACTGAGCTGGGATCCTAGCCGATCCTTACGTTTTATTAGCCTATACCTTTAATGACGCTTATCCCCTTTAATGACGTGTAACGCCATGCCTTTATAAAGGCTGTAACGAGGGGTGGGGTGGGGTGTGGTGGGACAGGAAGTGTGTGTGTGTGGAGATCAGAGAGAGAGCAGCTGGAGATGTAATCCCATCCCATCCCATCCCGTCTCTACAGGTCACACACTGACAAGCTGCAGCAGGCTCAGCCTTTATCTGCTCTGTACTAATTAACACACACCAACAGGGAAATCTCTCTCTCTCTCTCTCTCTCTCTCTCTCTCTCTAGCCCCCAGTCAACCGTCAAGGGGTTAATATATATTAATGTTTTCCACTGTTTCCACGTGAGGCTTTGACCAGCTAGAACATGCTTCAGCTAGACTCCACTGCTCTACTGCTCCACTTCTGTAGCCAAGCCCCTAGATATATGGGTTAGGTAGGTATGTAGGTAGATCTGTGATATTCTACTTTACTGAGCTGTTGAACAATAGTCAATAGGACTATCAGGTGTTTATCAAAGCAGATACAAGTGAACTCAACAGTCAGCATTTTATTTTCCAAACCATCACTTCAATAATGCTGAGGCATGGACCTGGCTTCCACCCATCAGCATAGAGCTTTCTATCACCTCAAATCACCAACCGTAATGGCAGTAAGAGACAACATAAAAACCCACAGGAATAGACAGTAAAACTATTGGTACATTCTGTATATTCCTATACTCTATTCATGGCTGGAAGCCCTGGTAGAACCCTGGTAGAGCCCTAATAGAGCCCTGATAGAGCCCTGATAGATCCCTGATAGAAACCTGATAGAGCCCTGATAGAAACCTGATAGAGACCTGATAGAACCCTGATAGAGCCCCGATAGAGCCCTGATAGAGCCCTGATATAGCCCTGATAGAGCCCTGATAGAAACCTGATAGAGCCCTGATAGAAACCTGATAGAGCCCTGATAGAACCCTGACACAGCCCTGATAGAACTCTGATACAGCCCTGATACAGCCCTGATAGAGCCCTGATACAGCCCTGATAGAGCTCTGATAGAGCCCTGATACAGCCCTGATAGAGCCCTGGTTGCACCCTGATAGAACCCTGATAGAGCCCTGATAGAGCCCTGATACAGCCCTGATAGAGCCCTGCCTCCTGTTAGTTGAACTGTGCTAACACCGTGAGAGTGAGTATAGATACTACTGGAGCTACCAGAGCTACCGCTGTTACTGAGCTACTGCTGTGGGATTGAGATGTGTCTCTCCCCCCTCCTTCCCTTCTCTCCCCTCCCCTCCTCCCTCCCCCTCTCTCCAGTGTGTCGCTAGCAGAGCCTAGCAGTGCCGGGGTATCGGGTGTCATTTAAAAGTGCAGTTGTCAGGGCTGGCTGAAAATGGAGCATGACTCTGTTCAACCCAAATTGTAGCCTGGTGAAAACTGGCTCTCTCTGTCTACTCTCTAGCTGCATCCCAAATGGCACCATAGTCCCTATATAGTTTTTACCAGGGCCCAAGTAGTGCACTAAATAGGGAATATGGTGCCATTTGGGGGACAGATTCTGATTCCTCTGAAAACTCTGTGCCTCTGCTTCTGCTTTCCTCTATAGCAGCAGAGCAGCCCTCTCTGCTCCGCCATAGCAGCCCTCTCTGCTCCGCCATAGCAGCCCTCTCTGCTCCGCCATAGCAGCCCTCTCTGCTCCGCCATAGCAGCCCTCTCTGCTCCGCCATAGCAGCCCTCTCTGCCCCGCCATAGAAGCCATATCTGAGAGCAAATCTCACGTTACACCCTATTCTACAGAGAGTAGTGCACTACTTTTGGCCAGAGCTCTATTTGGCAGCCCTATGTTGCTCTGGTCTAAAGTAGTGCACTTTATAGGGAATAGGGTGCCATTTGAGACACATCCACAATATAACAGTCCCCTCTATTACTCCATAGCATCATTGCGGTCCTGTCTACAGCCCCTCTGAGGTGGGTTAATGGAGCGCTATTAAGCACTGTATCTCTGCAGCATTGATTTCTTTTGTGTTGCACCAAATAAATATCTTTATAGATTTCTCTGAGTGAGGTGTGGATGCCAAGTACCCTGGAAGTTCAGAACAGCCATATATTTCTCACAGCCACGGTACATTACATTATTAATGAAGCTAACGCAACACATCTACCTTGAAGGAATAAGCTCACTTCAATTCAACACGCATATACACTACCAGTCAAACGTTTGGACACACCTACTCATTCAAGGGTTTTTCTTTATTTGTAAATTTTTTTACATTATAGAATAATAGTGAAGACATCAAAACTATGAAATAACACATATGGAATCATGTAGTAACCAAAAAAGTGTTAAACAAATCAAAATATATTTTATATTTGAGATTCTTTAAATAGCCACCCTTTGCCTTGATGACAGCTTTGCACACTCTTGGCATTCTCTCAACCAGCTTCATGAGGTAGTCACCTGGAATGCATTTCAATTAACAGGTGTGCCTTCTTAGAAGTTAATTTGTGGAATGCATTTCCTTCTTAATGCGTTTGAGCCAATCAGTTGTGTAATGACAAGGTAGGGGGGGTATACAGAAGATAACCCTATTTGGTAAAAGACCAAGTCCATATTATGGCAAGAACAGCTCAAATAAGCAAAGAGAAATGACAGTCCATCATTACTTTAAGACATGAAGGTCAGTCAATACAGAACATTTCAAGAACTTTGAAAGTTTCTTCAAGTGCAGTCGCAAAAACCATCAAGCGCTATGATGAAACTGACTCTCACGAGGACCACCACATGAATGGAAGACCCAGAGTTACCTCTGCTGCAGAGGATAAGTTCATTAGAGTTACCAGCCTCAGAAATTGCAGCCCAAATAAATGCTTCACAGAGTTCAAGTCACAGACACATCTCAACATCAACTGTTCAGAGGGGACTGTGTGAATCAGGCCTTCATGGTCGAATTGCTGCAAAGAAACCACTACTAAAGGACACCAATAAGAAGAAGAGACCTGCTTGGGCCAAGAAACACGAGCAATAGACATTCGACCGGTTGAAATTTGTCCTTTGGTCTGGAGTCCAAATTGGAGATTTTTGGTTCCAACCGCCGTGTCTTTGTGAGATGCGGTGTGGGTGAACGGATGATCTCTGCATGTGTAGTTCTCACCGTAAAGCATGGAGGAGGAGGTGTTATGGTGTGGGTGTGCTTTGCTGGTGACACTGTCTGTGATTTATTTAGAATTCAAGGCACACTTAACCAGCATGGCTACCACAGCATTCTGCAGCGATACGCCATCCCATCTGGTTTTGTCACGGTTCAGACAGACGACAAGAGGACCACAATTGCGTCACACCAGAAAGTTTATTTAAACTTAAGGGGAAAGGGATGTAGGGAGTGAGTGAAGGCTCCAGGGGTTATCCCGTCCGATGTGCTGGGTCTGTGCCTCCCCCAGTGGCAGCGATGCGTCGATGACGCCGGTGGTTGGTGGTCCAGAAGTCCTGGGGGAGGAAACACAGACACAACGGGGCGGATGAAAACAGGCAGAAGTACAGTTCAAGGGAAAACCAAATACGTTGTAGCAAGGCAGAAGGCTGGTCAGAGTTACCGGGGTCGAAGAGTAGTCAGGAGTCGTAATGGCAGAAAGCAGGTCTGGTTTTCCTGGGGCAGAAGAGTATCCAGGAATCAGGCAGGTCCGGGGGTCACAAAACAGGGGTGAGCCAGAAGCGCGAGCACACAGGTTCCGGGTGTGAGCTTTGCAGACGATCTGACAAAGGAGAGCTGAAAGACAGGGCTATAAATACTGGGAGAGGTTAGTGGGTAATGCAGCGCAGCTGGCAGAGTAATTAGAGCCGAGCAGAGCAGGGACAGGTGGAGCTAGTTAGGCTGAGTAGAGAGAGTGGTGAGCAGAGTGGAAGAAAATTAAGGTGGTAACCCGGTGGAGTGAGAGGCTCATGACAGAACCCCCCCAAGGGACGGCCCCAGAAGTCCCAAGAGCAACACCACGCCGGGCGGAGGAGGGAGCCGGAGGAGGGCTAGAACTCCTCCGAACGGTCCGAGTGAACGTCCTCATCCTCGGAGGAAGCCGGAGGGCCGTGGTCGGGAGATGGGACAGGTCCCGAGACCGGATCAGGCACAGGACAGGAAGCCGAGCGGGCAGGACGGTTAGAGACCCCTCTGGGGCGGCCCCTACGGATTGCAGGTTGATCAGGATGCCGTTGGTGGAAAGCGGTGATGAGAGTCCTATCCACAATCCGACTAGCTGGCACCCAGGTCCTTTCCTCAGGTCCATAGCCCTCCCAGTCAATGAGGTACTGGAGACCCCTACCCCTCCGTCTGGACCGAAGCAGGCGGCGGACGGTGTAAACCAGACCACCATCGACGAGCCGTGGAGGAGGAGGACAAGGCGCAGCAGGGACCAGCGGACTCCTGGGCACAGGCAGGGGCTGCAGCAATCCGGCTGGGGGCTGGCAGGACGACTTGTGTTGGTTGCAGATGGGGCAGGCTTGGACGAATTCCCGTACATCCTTCCTCAGAGAGGGCCACCAGAACCTCTGGGCGAGCAGGTTGTAAGTGCGGGTGGAGCCAGGGTGACAAGCTAGGCGGGAGTCATGTCCCCACTGAACGACCTGGGACCTCAGGTCTTCGGGGGACAAAAAGGCGGTCAGCTGGGCAAGTGCTGGGACCTGGCTGGTTACGGAGAGCCTCCAGCACCTGTTCCTCAACAGCCCAGGTCAGAGCTGCAACGATGCAGGGACTTGGCAGAATCGACACAGGGTCCTTGGAGGGGTCAGGAGCGGAGTTAGTAGGTACTGGCCGAGGGGGTAGTGCGGCGGCAAGCAGGCAGGTTCGGTGGCAGTCCTCTCCCCACTCCTGATCACCCCGGTCACCCAGTCGAGCTGAGGGTTGTGCAGGCGGAGCCATGGGTAACCCAGGATGAGGGGTTGGCCTGGAGAGGGGGAGCAGGTGAAACTGGATAGTTTCTTGATGGTTTCCGGACAGACCCATCGAGACCGGGGCCGTGACATGAGTGACCGATCCGAGTAAGTGTCCGTCCAGTGCCCGGGCAGGAATAGGAGGTGTCAAACGGAGGTTCTCCAGTCCCAGTTGGCGTGCCAGCTTGATGTCCATTATGTTGGCTTCGCGCCAGA
Organism: Coregonus clupeaformis; assembly: GCF_020615455.1. Classification (NCBI taxonomy): domain Eukaryota; kingdom Metazoa; phylum Chordata; class Actinopteri; order Salmoniformes; family Salmonidae; genus Coregonus; species Coregonus clupeaformis. Next base: position 61,071,140 of record NC_059220.1, on the reverse strand, counting down.
ATCCACCAGAGCAGCCAGGGTGTGAGTTGAGTCAGGGAGGCGGAGGTGAACTTGCAGCAGGGGTTTGCGGTCGGAGGACTGGATGGTCATTGAACTCAACCGGACTCCCCCTATGCCCGGTGAGCTTCGGCCCTTTAAAGGGCAGGTTACCACACGATGTCCATCACCTCCACAATAGAGGCAGAGGTTTGAGGTGAGCGTCGCTGGCGCTCTGCAGGAGTGAGAGAGGCTCGCCCAATCTCCATAGGCTCAGACTGATCAAGCTGACCTGGGTGAGTGGCAGTAGATGACAGGAGCCCAGTCGGATCTCTCCGAATGCCGGTAGTAGGTGGACCTTGGCGCCCCCTCTCACGACGACGGGTCTGTATCCTTCTGTCGATCCTGACAGTCAGTGCGATGGCTTCATCAAGAGTGGAAGGCAGTTCATGGGAGACCAACTCGTCCTTGATATAGTCAGCCAAACTATGGAAGAACGCGTCCACCAACGATGGTGTGTTCCAAGAACTTCGTCTAGCCAGGGTTCGGAAGTCGATGGAATGGTCTGCGACTGTACGTCTGCCTTGTCGAATACTGAACAGTTCACGAGACGCCTCTGCGGTTGGTGAATCCAGGTCAAACACCTTCAGCATCTCCTCGGCAAACCGGTCGAAGGTTGCACATGCGGGGGTTTGACGTTCGAACTCTGCTGTTCCCCAGAGTCGAGCTCGGCCCGTCAGGTGAGTGATGGCATACCCAACTTTAGCCCCTCCGTGGCGAAGGTCCTTGGCTGCAAGGAGAACTGAAGTCGGCAGCTGGTCAGGAATGGCCGGACCTGGGTTGAATCGCCGTTGAACCGCTCGGGGTTTCCAATCTTGGGTTCGGAGCAGCGGCTGCAATGACCGGGGCAGGTAACTCGGGGGCAGGGCTGGTGGGCAGACTGGCTGGGGTCAGGTTGGTGAGGAGTTGAATGATCATGGCGAGTTGTTGTTGCTGCTGCTGGGACTGCTGCTGGTGCTGCTGGAACTGCTGATGCTGTTGGTGGCCGACCTGAAGCAGAGAGGTGATGTCGCCGCTCATGCGGCCTAGCTCTCTCTCAGTGTGTTCCAGGCGTAGCATGGCGGTGGGTTGCTCAGGTTCTTCGGTTTCCATGTCGGGGGAAGTGTCGCGCTGAGTCCATGATGGTCAGATCGTACTGTCACGGTTCAGACAGACGACAAGAGGACCACAATTGCGTCACACCAGAAAGTTTATTTAAACTTAAGGGGAAAGGGATGTAGGGAGTGAGTGAAGGCTCCAGGGGTTATCCCGTCCGATGTGCTGGGTCTGTGCCTCCCCCAGTGGCAGCGATGCGTCCGATGACGCCGGTGGTTGGTGGTCCAGAAGTCCTGGGGGGGGAGGAAACACAGACACAACGGGGCGGATGAAAACAGGCAGAAGTACAGTTCAAGGGAAAACCAAATACGTTGTAGCAAGGCAGAAGGCTGGTCAGAGTTACCGGGGTCGAAGAGTAGTCAGGAGTCGTAATGGCAGAAAGCAGGTCTGGTTTTCCTGGGGCAGAAGAGTATCCAGGAATCAGGCAGGTCCGGGGGTCACAAAACAGGGGTGAGCCAGAAGCGCGAGCACACAGGTTCCGGGTGTGAGCTTTGCAGACGATCTGACAAAGGAGAGCTGAAAGACAGGGCTATAAATACTGGGAGAGGTTAGTGGGTAATGCAGCGCAGCTGGCAGAGTAATTAGAGCCGAGCAGAGCAGGGACAGGTGGAGCTAGTTAGGCTGAGTAGAGAGAGTGGTGAGCAGAGTGGAAGAAAATTAAGGTGGTAACCCGGTGGAGTGAGAGGCTCATGACAGGTTTGGGCTTAGTGGGACTATCATTTGTTTTTCAACAGGACAATGACCCAACACACCTCCAGACTGTGTTAGGGCTATTTTACCAAGAAGGAGAGTGATGGAGTGCTGCATCAGATGACCTGGCCTCCACAATCCCCCGACCTCAACCCAATTGAGATGGTTTGGGATGAGTTGGACGGCAGAGTGAAGGAAAAGCAGCCAACAAGTGCTCAGCATATGTGGGAACTCCTTCAAGATGGTTGGAAAAGCATACCAAGTGAAGCTATTTGAGAGAATGCCAAGAGTGTGCAAAGCTGTCATAAAGGCAAAGGGTGGCTATTTGAAGAATCTCAAATATAAAATATATTTTGATTTGTTCAACACTTTTTTGGTTACTACATGATTCCACATGTGTTATTTCATAGTTTTGATGTATTCACTATTATTCTACAATGTAGAAAATAGTAAAAATAAAGAAAAACCCTTGAATGAGTAGGTGTCCAAACTTTTGACTGGTACTGTATGTATGCACATGCACACACAGGCGAGCTCGCACACACACGCACACACACACACACACACACACACAATCAGAGGGGATTAGTGTAGGAAGCAGCTTGAGCCATTTCAGAGACAGATTGATAGCAGCAGAGCCAGACTTGACCTGTAGTGTCTGACCTGATCTACTGCTGATAACATCTCACCAGGCTGGTCTGGATCCAAAATGGCGTCCTATTCCCTATAAAGTAAGAGTAAGTAGCCTTGGGTTGTGCGAGCCAGAACGACTCATAGGAGCAGGAGCCTGTCTCCTGTTTCTTAATTGTTGAGGCAGCTTGATGTACAAGTACATCCCCTGGACAGGAAACTAGTCAATGGCAGGGCCTTACCCCCAATATATCTCCTGAATACGGCGTGCCAAGCAGAGACGGACCTTCCAATCTCAGGGTGGACACTCTAACCACAAAACCACTGAGTTGGTTATTGGCCCTGGTCAAAAGTAGTGCACTACAGAGGAATAGGGTGCCATTTGGGACACAACGAGGGAACTTCTCAGTAGAGATTCAGTCTCCTCAGTGGTCGTTGCTAGTCCTGCCGGTCTCTGCAGTATACTTAGCTTTACTGTTGTGCCGTTAATGACGTCTTCTCAGACTGTGTTAAACTTATCTGGAGAGACTGTATAGGCCCCTGTACACTATGTAAAGATGACTATAAAATACACTATTATAAGATTTTACAATATAAGATATCTTATTCTGGAGAGACTGTATAGGCCCCTGTACAGTATGTAAAGATGACTATAAAATATACTATTATAAGATTATACAATATAAGATATCTTATTCTGGAGAGACTGTATAGGCCCCTGTACAGTATGTAAAGATTACTATAAAATATACTATTATAAGATTTGACAATATAAGATATTATCTTATTCTGGAGAGGCTGTATAGGCCCCTGTATGTGATGATGACTATAAAATATAAGATGTTATCTATGATAATTAATTACTTCCGTTCCAGAGAAACTCCTTTCTCAGCAGTTTTCCTGCAAGCTGGAGCAGAGAAGTAGCTTAGCTGTGTTCCTCTATTACCTGGGGCTACAACTGTCTTCCTACATCTAAAACAAAGTTAAATAAAGTCTTCCCTCTGTTTCTCTTCCTCCATTTCTCTCCTCCTCCTCCTCTCATCTCAGATTAAGTGTCGTAAACAAGGTTCTTTCTTCCATTAGAGCATCAGAGTAATTCACATTATTTCACTTTCTCTCTCTCTCTCTCTCTCTCTCTCTCTCTCTCTCTCTCTGTCAAGTAAGGAGAAAAGCTATGAATATGAAGTTGATGATTCAGTAAAGAGAATCGGATTGTGCGAATGTGTGTGTGGGTGCACGTGTGCGTGTGTCTGTGCGTGCTTGTGTGTGTGCATGTGTGTGCACGCGTGTGCTCACGTGTGTATGGCTGCGGGGTGTTAATGATATCCTATTGTGCTGGGTGTTCTCTCTCAGACTAAGTGGAATAATTTACTAGAGGTTAGGCCAGAGACATGGATGCCAGAGTAATTAAAGAGATTAGGCCAGAGACATTGATACCAGAGTTGCCATGGGGCGGAGAGAAAATGTTGCCCATTTTATAACCAATTTCATGCAATTCTATTCATTTTGTCATGCGGCTGAGATTTTTTGTGCAATTTTAAAGCTAATTTCCTGCAATTCTACCAATTTTGCCATGGGATAGAGAGATATTTTTGCAGTTTTAAAGCTAATTTCCTGCAATTCTACACATTTTGCCATGACTTAATAATGATATCTGAGTGAGAGTGACTAACAAAATCAATGGGTCACCCTGAAAGTCAGGGCCCCTGGGCACGTGCCCTGCGTGCCAGTCAGTATTCGGCCGTGATTACTACAAGTTTAGATAACTGGCTAGACTAACTTACCAATCTAAAAATAGTTAGCCAACGTGGCTAATTGAGTGACTGTCAGTGACTGACAAAACAAAGAGAAAAACTGCTGATGCACAAAGACATTTCGAATTTGCACCTTGTGTATTCTACTATTCTAACTCTCAACAGTAAGTTAAAACCCCAACTGAGTTCCCCGAAGCGACCGCTTATGTCCCTTATGCCTGTAGCCGGCCCTGGTCATCCATTAATACAGAACCTAATATGAGATCTGTGTCTGCTGTGCTTCGGGCTCTCAGCTAGCTCTACAATGGACCGTTCGCAAAGCATCAGCATCAGCAATACACAGCTGTGAAAGTGAGTGAGTCAAAAACCTTCAATAGAAGCTCTCAAACAATTACCTACTTCATATCCAGCTAGCTATATGTGCTATTGGCTGTTCTGTTAGCAGTGAGTGAATGGATGGCCCTCCACCTCCATATCTTTTCTCATTTCATCTCTGTGAGAGGTGAAAGCTGCTGACTCTGTTCTTGTCACAGCGAGGGTTGGCTAGCTAGCTGGCCTACAAGTTGCCCTTGTTGTGCTGAGGGTGAATAAAGGCCTTTATCCTGCCTGTCCTTGTTGTTGAGCCAAGCAGCAAGCACAACGTGCTCTGTGCTGAGTGGATGGGATGGCTGGCGTGGTGGGAGAGGGACAGAGAGATGTGGGGGATGGAGGGATGAAAAGGCAGAATGTGTTATGACGAGAGCCCATCCACTTGAAGTTTAATCAAATCTGTGTGTGTATGTGTGCATACTGTACGTTTGTGTGTGTGTGTGTGTGTGCATACTGTACATGTGTGTGTGTGTGTGTGCATACTGTACATGGGTGTGTGTGTGTGCATACTGTACGTGTGTGTGTGTGTGTGTGCATACTGTACGTGTGTGTGTGTGTGTGCATACTGTACATGTGTGTGTGTGTGCATACTGTACATGGGTGTGTGTGTCCATACTGTACATAGGTGTGTGTGTGTGTGCATACTGTACATGGGTGTGTGTGTGTGTGCATACTGTACATGGGTGTGTGTGTGTGTGTGTGTGCATACTGTACATGGGTGTGTGTGTGTGTGTGTGCATACTGTACATGGGGTGTGTGTGTGTGTGTGCATACTGTACATGGGTGTGTGTGTGCATACTGTACATGGGTGTGTGTGTGTGCATACTGTACATACGTGTGTGTGTGCATACTGTACATGGGTGTGTGTGTGTGCATACTGTACATGGGTGTGTGTGTGCATACTGTACATGTGTGTGTGTGTGCATACTGTACATGGGTGTGTGTGTGTGTGCATACTGTACATGGGTGTGTTTGTGTGCATACTGTACATGGGTGTGTGTGTGCATACTGTACATGGGTGTGTGTGTGTGCATACTGTACATGGGTGTGTGTGTGCATACTGTACATGTGTGTGTGTGTGTGCATACTGTACATGGGTGTGTGTGTGTGTGTGCATACTGTACATGTGTGTGTGTGTGTGCATACTGTACATGTGTGTGTGTGTGTGCATACTGTACATGGGTGTGTGTGCATACTGTACATGGGTGTGTGTGTGTGCATACTGTACGTAGGTGTGTGTGTGTGCATACTGTACATGGGTGTGTGTGTGTGCATACTGTACATGGGTGTGTGTGTGCATACTGTACATGTGTGTGTGTGTGTGCATACTGTACATGGGTGTGTGTGTGTGTGCATACTGTACATGGGTGTGTGTGTGTGTGCATACTGTACATGGGTGGGTGTGTGTGTGCATACTGTACATGGGTGTGTGTGTGTGCATACTGTACATGTGTGTGTGTGTGTGTGTGCATACTGTACGTGTGTGTGTGTGTGTGTGCATACTGTACGTGTGTGTGCGTGTGCATACTGTACATGGGTGTGTGTGTCCATACTGTACATAGGTGTGTGTGTGTGCATACTGTACATGGGTGTGTGTGTGTGCATACTGTACATGGGTGTGTGTGTGTGTGCATACTGTACATGGGTGTGTGTGTGTGTGCATACTGTACATGGGTGTGTGTGTGTGTGTGCATACTGTACATGTGTGTGTGTGTGTGTGTGCATACTGTACATGGGTGTGTGTGTGCATACTGTACATGGGTGTGTGTGTGTGTGCATACTGTACATAAGTGTGTGTGTGTGTGTGCATACTGTACATGGGTGTGTGTGTGCATTCTGTACATGGGTGTGTGTGTGCATACTGTACATGGGTGTGTGTGTGCATACTGTACATGTGTGTGTGTGTGCATACTGTACATGGGTGTGTGTGTGTGTGTGCATACTGTACATGTGTGTGTGTGTGTGTGCATACTGTACATGTGTGTGTGTGTGTGTGTGCATACTGTACATGGGTGTGTGTGTGCATACTGTACGTAGGTGTGTGTGTGCATACTGTACATGGGTGTGTGTGTGTGCATACTGTACATGGGTGTGTGTGTGCATACTGTACGTGTGTGTGTGTGTGCATACTGTACATGGGTGTTTGTGTGTGTGCATACTGTACATGGGTGTGTGTGTGTGCATACTGTACATGGGTGTTTGTGTGTGTGCATACTGTACATGGGTGTGTGTGTGTGCATACTGTACATGGGTGTGTGTGTGTGCATACTGTACATGGGTGTGTGTGTGTGCATACTGTACATGGGTGTGTGCGCATACTGTACATGTGTGTGTGTGTGTGTGTGTGCATACTGTACATGGGTGTTTGTGTGTGTGCATACTGTACATGGGTGTGTGTGTGTGTGCATACTGTACATGGGTGTGTGTGTGTGCATACTGTACATGGGTGTGTGTGTGTGCATACTGTACATGGGAGTGTGTGTGCCATAGCAGCCGTATGTTCCAGCTATTGGCTTTGTACTCTCCATCTTTATTTCTCCACATAATATCATTCCCCTATAGAGGTTCACACACACACACACACACACACACACACACACACACACACACACACTCTCTCGCTCTCTCTCTCCGTGACTCAGACCCTTTCTGGCATCTTTGTTCTCTAATCTCAGCCATTTGAAAAGGGATATTTTAGGATGCTATTTGAGTGTTTGCCAGCTGTGTACTGCGTTGTCTTTGATCATTGCAGCAGGCATATCTTCAAGAAGAGAAAACATTGTGAGAAACTCTGGAACTCAGAAACACCTTTAATCAGCAGGCTGCCGCTGTAACAAAATGGAAAACGTCCCTACTTTGATTCCTCTCCAGCTACTGTTTAAACTGTATAGTGCCGCGTGTTTGTAGTCCCACCTGCGCTCGCTCAGGTGTGTGTGTGTGTGTGTGTGTGTGTGTGTGTGTGTGTGTGTGAGAGAGCCTGTGTGTGAGCCTGTGTGCAATGATCATGAGAACGGTGAGGAATCAGCCCAGAACTACATGGGAGGATCTTGTCAATGATCTCAAGGACCATAGTCACCAAGAAAACAATTGGTAACACACTACGCCGTGAAGGACTGAAATCCTGCAGCGCCCGCAAGGTCCCCCTGCTCAAGAAAGCACATATACAGGGCCGTCTGAAGTTTGCCAATGAACATCTGAATGATTCAGAGGAGAACTGGGTAAAAGTGTTGTGGTCAGATGAGACCAAAATGGAGCTCTTTGGCATCAACTCAACTCGTCGTGTTTGGAGGAGGAGGAATGCTGCCTATGACCCCAAGAACACCATCCCCACCGTCAAACATGGAGGTGGAAACATTACGCTTTGGGGGTGTTTTTCTGCTAAGGGGACAGGACAACTTCACCGCATCAAAGGGACGATGGACGGGGCCATGTATCGTCAAATCTTGGGTGAGAACCTCCTTCCCTCAGCCAGGGCATTGAAAATGGGTTGTGGATGGGTATTCTAGCATGACAATGACCCAAAACACACGGCCAAGGCAACAAAGGAGTGGCTCAAGAAGAAGCACATTAAGGTCCTGGAGTGGCCTAGCCAGTCTCCAGACCTTAATCCCATAGAAAATCTGTGGAGGGAGCTGAAGGTTCGAGTTGCCAAACGTCAGCCTCGAAACCTTAATGACTTGGAGAAGATCTGCAAAGAGGAGTGGGACAAAATCCCTCCTGAGATGTGTGCAAACCTGGTGGCCAACTACAAGAAATGTCTGACCTCTGTGATTGCCAACAAGGGTTTTGCCACCAAGTACTAAGTCATGTTTTGCAGAGGGGTCAAATACTTATTTCCCTCATTAAAATGCAAATCAATTCATAAAATTTTTCTGGATTTCTTTGTGATTCTTTGAGATTCTGTCTCTCACTGTTCAAATAAACCTACCATTAAAATTATAGACTGATCATGTCTTTGTCAGTGGGCAAACGTACAAAATCAGCAGGGGATCAAATACTTTTTTCCCCACTGTATGTCCCTGAGTCAGAGTGAATACTGTACCTGTCTGGAAGTGTGTCTCATTTGCGTACAGTGTGATGAAACTGTCTGAGTGTTGGCTGTCTGGGCTTGTAAAAAAGCTACTCCCCCTATCTCTCCCTCTCTCACTCCCTCCCTTTCCCTCCCTATAACAAAAAGTCTGAAATAAAGGAGAGATGTCTGTTTTGATGGCAGGGTTCATTGAGAGAGGGACGTTTGCTACTGTACAGCACAGCCTGAGCCTCTCTCTCTCTCTCTCTCTCTCTCTCTCTCTCTCTCTCTCTCTCTCTCTCTCTCTCTCTCTCTCTCTCTCTCTCTCTCTCTCTCTCTCTCTCTCTCTCTCTCTCTCTCTCTCTCTCTCTCTCTCTCTCTCTCTCTCTCTCTCTCTCTCTCTCTCTCTCTCTCTCTCTCTCTCTCTCTCTCTCTCTCTCTCTCTCTCTCTCTCTCTCTCTCTCTCTCTCTCTCGGTTGTTAAAAAGTGAGCCATGAATCTTCATTATCCTAGAGACTATATATGGACTGTATTTGCTTACATGACAACCTTACCAATTACAATCTTAAAATTAAAATCATTTTTTATGTAGTGGTTATCCTTCTTCTTTAAAAAAACAAGTTCTTCTTGTTAAGAAAAATGTGTTCTTGTAAAAAATATATATATACTGTATATATATGAAATACTAGCAGTGAGCTGGGAAGACATTAAAAACCATTTAGTGAAGTAATCAAAGATCCACTTGTTTTAGTTGATTAAACGTCATGACTCCTCAACTCAACACGAGTGGCTCTTCTTCTACACTCCACCAGTGTTTGTTTTCCTTTCTCTTTCACAGCATCCTGCTTTAGGAAATGTAAGAGTTGTTTGTCCTTTCAGTTGGGTTCCGTTGTCTTTGTGTGTGTGTCTCTGAATTAGCATGTCAGCCATGCTGGGAGGGCGTGTGTGTGTAGTGTGTGTGTGTGTGGGGGGGGAGAGGACAGGGCCCTCAGAGCGCCGTACGCCTGCCTGCACACACACACAGCATCCCTCTCTCTAATATGGCCTGACAGGCTGACAGGCTTGCTGAGCTCTTTATCTGGGGCCCTCGCCTCTCCTACACAGAGACAGAGAGAGTTTGTGTGTGTGTTTGTCTATTTCTGGGCCCCTCATGCTCGTTGGTCCCGGTGTGTGTGTGTGTGTGTGTGTGTGTGTGTGTGTGTGTGTGTGTGTGTACCCCAGCAGTTCCCCTGAGAGAGTTCTTTAACCCCCAAACAGAGTCAGGCTGATCTCCATGGTGATGGGAGAATGGTGGACCTCTTTATTGACTGCTAGCTCTCACTGTATAGAAGACTGATGCACACTCACACACACACACACACACACACACACACACACACACACACACACACACACACACACACGCAGAGCAGAGCACTGTTTCACACCACAACCCACTAGTAATGACTCTGCAGACAAACTTGTACTGAAAATGTCACACATCTTCCATTTACATCAATGAATAATGCACATGAAAGTTGTATGTTGGCAAGCGTTTACTGGTGATATGGCCCTCAGTGACCACACCTGGTAAAACACACTCATGATACGTACACACCCAGGAGAGTGCGTGTGTGTGTGTACGTGTGTTTTATGAGGTGTGGTCATTGAAGCCATATCATCAGTACACACACACACACACACACAAACACACACACAGAGAAAGTTCTATTTATAGTGGATTGGACTTATTTGATGGTTCCCACAATTAGAGAGGACAGGGAAATACTGAGGTTGTTTAGCAGGGAAGTAGTGGGAAGATAAATATAAATGGTTTTCTCCTCTCTATGTCCCTCGCTCTCTCTCCCACTAAAGTGTGAGTCAGATCTTCTCTCCTCTGATCCCTTTCTCTCTGGCTCCAAGGCTTTTGTGTGTTTGTAAGTATGTGTGTGTGTGTGTGTGTGTGTGTGTGTGTGTGTGTGTGTGTGTGAGACATCCAATGATGCTCATCTCAGAGTGTTGAACATAGGAAGTGGTATTGGGGGAGCTATTAACCCTAATCCTGTGTTTCCATCATTTCAGACTGATCATATTAACTGGACAGACAGAACTGGGTCTAGATTACAAGTCCTCATAATTTATGGATGAATGGAATGAATGCTCAGACGTGAAGTTGCCCAAACTCTCTCAATATTTGACTACAAGCATGTCAAATTACTCCTATTCTCCATATATTGGAGCTTCACTGTGCACTATATAGGGAGTGTGTGTGTGTGTGTGTGTGTGTGTGTGTGTGTGTGTGTGTGTGTGTGTGTGTGTGTGTGTGTGTGTGTCCGAGGATCAGGTTGACCTATAAAGCCGGTGGTATTCTGAGGGTGTGGCACCACTTCCTCCTAACCCTAACCCTAATGTATGTATGTATGTATGTATGTACAGTGGGGAAAAAAAGTATTTAGTCAGCCACCAATTGTGCAAGTTCTCCCACTTAAAAAGATGAGAGAGGTCTGTAATTTTCATCATAGGTACACGTCAACTATGACAGACAAATTGAGAAAAGAAAATCCAGAAAATCACATTGTAGGATTTTTAATGAATTTATTTGCAAATTATGGTGGAAAATAAGTATTTGGTCACCTACAAACAAGCAAGATTTCTGGCTCTCACAGACCTGTAACTTCTTCTTTAAGAGGCTCCTCTGTCCTCCACTCGTTACCTGTATTAATGGCACCTGTTTGAACTTGTTTTCAGTATAAAAGACACCTGTCCACAACCTCAAACAGTCACACTCCAAACTCCACTATGGCCAAGACCAAAGAGCTGTCAAATGACACCAGAAACAAAATTGTAGACCTGCACCAGGCTGGGAAGACTGACTCTGCAATAGGTAAGCAGCTTGGTTTGAAGAAATCAACTGTGGGAGCAATTATTAGGAAATGGAAGACATTCAAGACCACTGATAATCTCCCTCGATCTGGGGCTCCACGCAAGATCTCACCCCGTGGGGTCAAAATGATCACAAGAACGGTGAGCAAAAATCCCAGAACCACACGGGGGACCTAGTGAATGACCTGCAGAGAGCTGGGACCAAAGTAACAAAGCCTAACATCAGTAACACACTACGCCGCCAGGGACTCAAATCCTGCAGTGCTAGACGTGTCCCCCTGCTTAAGCCAGTACATGTCCAGGCCCGTCTGAAGTTTGCTAGAGTGCATCCAGAAGAGGATTGGGAGAATGTCATATGGTCAGATGAAACCAAAATATAACTTTTTGGTAAAAACTCAACTCGTCGTGTTTGGAGGACAAAGAATGCTGAGTTGCATCCAAAGAACACCATACCTACTGTGAAGCATGGGAGTGAAAACATCATACTTTGGGGCTGTTTTTCTGCAAAGGGACCAGGACGACTGATCCGTGTAAAGGAAAGAATGAATGGGGCCATGTATCGTGAGATTTTGAGTGAAAAACTCCTTCCATCAGCAAGGGCATTGAAGATGAAACGTGGCTGGGTCTTTCAGCATGACAATGATCCCAAACACACCGCCCGGGCAACGAAGGAGTGGCTTCGTAAGAAGCATTTCAAGGTCCTGGAGTCTCCAGATCTCAACCCCATAGAAAATCTTTGGAGGGAGTTGAAAGTCCGTGTTGCCCAGCGACAGCCCCAAAACATCACTGCTCTAGAGGAGATCTGCATGGAGGAATGGGCCAAAATACCAGCAGCAGTGTGTGAAAACCTTGTGAAGACTTACAGAAAACGTTTGACCTGTGTCATTGCCAACAAAGGGTATATAACAAAGTATTGAGAAACTTTTTGTTATTGACCAAATACTTATTTTCCACCATAATTTGCAAATAAATTCATAAAAGATCCTACAATGTGATTTTCTGGATTTTTTTTCCTCATTTTGTCTGTCATAGTTGACGTGTACCTATGATGAAAATTACAGGCCTCTCTCATCTTTTTAAGTGGGAGAACTTGCACAATTGGTGGCTGACTAAATACTTTTTTTCCCCACTGTATGTATGTATGTGTTTGTTTATATGTACATCAAATCCAATCTTATTTGCCACATGCGCCGAATACAACAGGTGTAAACATTACCGTGAAATGCTTACTTACAGCCCTTAACCAACGATGCATTTATTTATTTATAAAAAAGTAAAATAAAACAACAACAACAAAAAAGTGTTGAGAAAAAAAGAGCAGAAGTAAAATAAAATAACAGTAGGGAGGCTATATACAGGGGGGTACCAGTGCATGTATGTGTGTGTGTGCAGCCAGGTCACTCAAGATTCACTTCGAAATTCGGACGTCCGTCCATGGCCTGAGGATGTCGGGAGATGCCTTTAAACCCCCTAAGGTCTAAGGGCCCGGGGTTGGGTTTCTACTAAGATAACTTATGGAATTGTTTTTAAATGGTCATACCAAGGATCATTTAGCTATTTTTTTTATATTTTAGGACCCTTGTAAGTATAAAAAAATGATGAAACATTGAATTTGATAATACTGTTATTCTCCCATAGAAATGCATTGAATGACATATTCATACATGGCAAAACAAATAGTCCAGAAATATATTTAAAGGAAGTATGTTTTGAAGTGTCTGTCCTACTGTATATCCCATATTTAACCACTTTTTTTTAAACTAAAGTACTTCCATATACACTCAGTGGACAGTTTATTAGGTACACCCATCTTCAGCGCATGGATTCTACAAGGTGTGGCGTTCAAACATTGCTCAATTGGTATCAAGGAACCTAACCTGTGCCAGGAAAACATTCCCCATATCATTCCACCACTGCCACTAGCCTGTATTGTAGACACTAGGCAGGATGGGGCCATGGACTCATGCTTTTACGCCAAATCCTGACTCTGCCATCAGCATGACTCAACAGGAACCGTGATTTGTCGGACCAGGCAATGTTTTCCACTCCTTTAATTGTCCAGTGTTGGTGATTGCGTGCCTACTGGAGCCGCTTTTTCACACCGGGTTGTGTGGTCGTCTGCTGCAATAGCCCATCCGTGACGAGGACCGCCGACTTGTGCATTCTGAGATGCCGTTCTGCACACCGCTGTTGCACTGCACCGTTATGTGCCTGTTTGTGGCCCGCCTGTTAGCTTGCACGATTCTTTCCATTCTCCTTCAACCTCGCTCATCAACAAGCTGTTTTCACCCACAGGACTGCAGCTGAGATACTGTAACTGGCGCGCCTGGCACCGACGGTCATACCACGCTCAAAGTCGCTTATGTCACTCGTTTTGCCCATTCTAACGTTCGATCAAACAGTAACTGAATGCCTCGATGCCTGTCTGCCTGCTTTATATAGCAAGCCACGGCCACGTGACTCACTGTCTGTAGGAGCTAACCATTTTCGTGTACCCAATAAACTGGCCACTGAGTGTATACTTCCATTGCTTTTACAACCGACGTGCATGTTCATGAGAGTCTCACCTTTCGATGGTGGCATCATATTAGTGTGTAGCCCAAACTGTTTGGACACTACAGACAGGAGTTGGCAGATCGGCAGTACCGACTTCAGACGAGTCCCGTGACACTTGTGGTGGTAGAACAAAACGGAGAACACCATCGTGTTTGTGAGAGTCTGATCTTTCCATAGAGAGGTCATATTAGTTTTTAGGCAAAACCCCTACAGACGTTTTTGTGAGAAGGCCGATTTTTGGGATGTCTCCTGTTCTGACAAACACTGTTGCAGCTACGCCACCTTCCATCGCAGATGCGGAAGGCCGACATCGGCGGATGCGGTGGATTGAGATGCAGCCCATGCCAAACAGATATCTCTAGCTTATGCTAATTATTTTTTCACGGGGGAGTGGATATCGACTCTAATCTGCTACTAGGGGCAACGGTGAGCGCTATTGGGTTTTACTAGGCCGTTGTGGACGGGTCGCATGTTCAAGGTCGCATGTTCAATACCAGCGCTAGACACTAATTTTTTTTTTTTTTTTTTTTTACCCTATCCCAAACCTTAACCGTTAATGCAGGAGGAGCCGCAGCAGGAGGAGCAACCCACCTCGAAATTTGACATTTTGAGCAACTTCAAAATTTGACGTTTGGAGAAACTACATTGCAGAATCTGAAGTCAAATTGGTCAAACCAGGAGATCTTGTTGTGTGTTTGCATGTATGTACAGTGGGGAAAACAAGTATTTAGTCAGCCACCAATTGTGCAAATTCTCCCACTTAAAAAGATGAGAGAGGCCTGTAATTTTCATCATAGATACACGTCACCTATGACAGACAAATTGAGGGAAAAAAATCCAGAAAATCACATTGTAGGATTTTTTATGAATTTATTTGCAAATTATGGTGGAAAATAAGTATTTGGTCACCTACAAACAAGCAAGATTTCTGGCTCTCACAGACCTGTAACTTCTTCTTTAAGAGGCTCCTCTGTCCTCCACTCGTTACCTGTATTAATGGCACCTGTTTGAACTTGTTATCAGTATAAAAGACACCTGTCCACAACCTCAAACAGTCACACTCCAAACTCCACTATGGCCAAGACCAAAGAGCTGTCAAAGGACACCAGAAACAAAATTGTAGACCTGCACCAGGCTGGGAAGACTGAATCTGCAATAGGTAAGCAGCTTGGTTTGAAGAAATCAACTGTGGGAGCAATTATTAGGAAATGGAAGACATACAACACTGATAATCTCCCTCGATCTGGGGCTCCACGCAAGATCTCACCCCGTGGGGTCAAAATGATCACAAGAACGGTGAGCAAAAATCCCAGAACCACACGGGGGGACCTAGTGAATGACCTGCAGAGAGCTGGGACCAAAGTAACAAAGCCTACCATCAGTAACACACTACGCCGCCAGGGACTCAAATCCTGCAGTGCCAGACGTGTCCCCCTGCTTAAGCCAGTAAATGTCCATGCCCGTCTGAAGTTTGCTAGAGTGCATTTGGATGATCCAGAAGAGGATTGGGAGAATGTCATATGGTCAGATGAAACCAAAATATAACTTTTTGGTAAAAACTCAACTCGTCGTGTTTGGAGGACAAAGAATGCTGAGTTGCATCCAAAGAACACCATACCTACTGTGAAGCATGGGGGTGGAAACATCATGCTTTGGGGCTGTTTTTCTGCAAAGGGACCAGGACGACTGATCCGTGTAAAGGAAAGAATGAATGGGGCCATGTATCGTGAGATTTTGAGTGAAAACCTCCTTCCATCAGCAAGGGCATTGAAGATGAAACATGGCTGGGTCTTTCAGCATGACAATGATCCCAAACACACCGCCCGGGCAACGAAGGAGTGGCTTCGTAAGAAGCATTTCAAGGTCCTGGAGTGGCCTAGCCAGTCTCCAGATCTCAACCCCACAGAAAATCTTTGGAGGGAGTTGAAAGTCCGTGTTGCCCAGCGACAGCCCCAAAACATCACTGCTCTAGAGGAGATCTGCATGGAGGAATGGGCCAAAATACCAGCAATAGTGTGTGAAAACCTTGTGAAGACTTACAGAAAACGTTTGACCTGTGTCATTGCCAACAAAGGGTATATAACAAAGTATTGAGAAACTTTTGTTATTGACCAAATACTTATTTTCCACCATAATTTGCAAATAAATTCATTAAAGATCCTACAATGTGATTTTCTGGATTTCTTTTTCTCATTTTGTCTGTCATAGTTGACGTGTACCTATGATGAAAATTACAGACCTCTCTCATCTTTTTAAGTGGGAGAACTTGCACAAATGGTGGCTGACTAAATACTTTTTTCCCCCACTGTATGTGTATGTATGTATGTGTGTGTGTGTGTGTGTGTGTGTGTGTGTGTGTGTGTGTGTGTGTGTGTGTGGTGCTGTAACCACTACAGTGAGAGCCAGCAGCCCAAATACATCTCTAGATGGGTCTAACTAGTTCAGATAATCACACTTAGCTTGCATCCTAAATGGCACCCTATTCCTTACAAAGTACACTACCTTTGATCAGAGCCCTTTGGGCCCTGGTCAAATGTGGTTTACTATATAGGGAATAGGGTGCCATTTAGGACACAGTCTTATACACCTTTCAAACCAAGACGTTTTTCCACTTTAGCATCCCACCAACTTTTTGCAGACTTTTCTTTATATCTGAAAGGTATTGCCGGCAACAAAGCCTGTACTTTTATTTCCTGCAACTGACCTAGTCATGATTGCAGCAACGTATTTAACAGTCCCACCAACCTCTCAGTATATACGTCACCTTACATCTTGCTGTCTTTGGCAGGCATTAAATCATGAACATTCTATCATTATGAAAAAGTATAAACACAAATACGTCCGTCTGCATGACATGGCAGCAGCCTGGTCCAAATATAAACATTACCTTCTCTATTTTCTGCACAAAAAACCTTCCGTTTAAACATTTATCTAGGATATATCAATCAAGCAAGACAGGCAACTAAAAACAACTTTCTCTAGACAATATTTTAGTTTGTTGCCAACTTTAGCCTGTTAACTATCTAGCTGGCTAGGCAGCTTCCCAGCTCATATAATCACCAGAACATATCTGACAACATTTTGAGTTTAACTGTAGCCAACTTTTTATTCACCATAACAGGAAAATTAACACATTACAAGGTAATTATTTACAAATGATTTACAAGTATGGCGAGCTGCCTACTTACTGTTGTGAATGTGAAGAAATGAAAGCATTAGTCTGTAGTTCCCAGAACGGTTCCTTTTAAAGTTACAGGAATGTTTCCTAAATGTTTTTTGAAATGTCCATTGACTATGACAGGACAGTGTGTGTGTGTCTCTGTGTGTGTGTGTATGAGTGTGTGAGTGTGTGTATGTTTGTGTCTCTGTATGTGTGTGTGTGTGTGTGTGTATGTGTGTGTGTGTGTGTGTGTGTGTGTGTGTGTGTGTGTGTGTGTTTTCTCCTGTAGTGAGTAAGGAGCCTGTGGATAGGGCCTCCTGTCTGAATAGAATCACTAGAGATTCCATGCTGGGAGAGAACTAAAAGCTGAGTTGTTACTTTACAATCCACATCTCCCTCTCCTCCTCCCTCTCCTCCTCCCTCTCCTCCTCCTCCTCCCCCTCTCTTTCTCCCTCTCTCTTTCTCCCCCTCTCTTTCTGCCTGTTCCACACTACGTCTAAAAACTATCCAGAGTTTGTAAGTTTACCTTTCCACCAAGGAGATCTATCTGAAGAGGACAGTGGTTGTGTGTGTAGCTCTGTTCGGGGAGGATGATGATGCAATATTCATATCAGTAAAACCATAGAGACACCACCGGCTAACTTTAGCACCCGCAAAATGGAACAAAAAAAAACAGCAATGAAAGTAAAACATGAATCATTGTTTATCTGGACTTCAGTTGGAGGTTGTTGTTCTTATCACTACCTCTACCTCACCTTTTTCGGATAAAGTAACGCTTTACAACAACAAAAAATCCCTCCGCCACAAATTACTTAATGGGTCCGTCCCCAAACATTACCCGGCAGAAGATTCCATCCCAGCTTCTCTAGTTGACGCGGTGGACCGTCTTTTCTGTTAGCCTTTATTCCTATTGAATAATTCAGCGTTGGGTCTATATATAGGGGCTGGACAGAGAGAGAGCTGTATTTTTAGCTGGCTGCCTGGCTCAGGGTTTATGTAAGGCTTTTTATATAAGGAGCTTTAATGGCAGCTAGCTCTGCTGACTTCTAATTTTTTACATTTTAGTCTCATCCAGAGCGACTTACAGGGTTAAGTGCCTTGCTCAAGGGTGCATAAACAGATTTTTTAACTAGTCGGCTCAGAGATTGAAACCGGCGATCTTTTGGTTACCTGCCCAACACCTGCCGCCTGATGAGAGAGCGATTGAGGGGCAGGTCACAGCACAGGTCGGATGTCGCTATGGCTGGGGGCTACGTAGATACACACACACACACACACACACACACACACACACACACACACACACACACACACACACACACACACACACACACACACACACACACACACACACACACACACACACACTGGCACAAACACCCACACTGGCACAAACACCCACAATAGCATAAAGAGCGTTGGGCCAGTAACCAAAAGGTCGCTGGTTGGAATCCCCGAGCCGACTAGGTGGAAAATCTGTAGATGTGCCCTTGAGCAAGACCCCTAACCCTAATTGCTCCTGTAAGTCGTTTAGGATAAGAGCGTCTGCTAAATGACGTAAATGTATTGGCACACACACAGGCTGTTGAACAAGTTGAGGAGACTAAATTACTTGGCGTTACCTTAGATTGTAAACTATCATGGTCAAAACATATACAGTGGGGGAAAAAAGTATTTAGTCAGCCACCAATTGTGCAAGTTCTCCCACTTAAAAAGATGAGAGAGGCCTGTAATTTTCATCATAGGTACACGTCAACTATGACAGACAAATTGAGAAAAATAAATCCAGAAAATCACATTGTAGGATTTTTAATGAATTTATTTGCAAATTATGGTGGAAAATAAGTATTTGGTCACCTATAAACAAGCAAGATTTCTGGCTCTCACAGACCTGTAACTTCTTCTTTAAGAGGCTCCTCTGTCCTCCACTCTTTACCTGTATTAATGGCACCTGTTTGAACTTGTTATCAGTATAAAAGACACCTGTCCACAACCTCAAATAGTCACACTCCAAACTCCACTATGGCCAAGACCAAAGAGCTGTCAAAGGACACCAGAAACAAAATTGTAGACCTGCACCAGGCTGGGAAGACTGAATCTGCAATAGGTAAGCAGCTTGGTTTGAAGAAATCAACTGTGGGAGCAATTATTAGGAAATGGAAGACATACAAGACCACTGATAATCTCCCTCGATCTGGGGCTCCACGCAAGATCTCACCCCGTGGGGTCAAATTGATCACAAGAACGGTGAGCAAAAATTCCAGAACCACACGGGGGGACCTAGTGAATGACCGGCAGAGAGCTGGTACCAAAGTAACAAAGCCTACCATCAGTAACACACTACGCCGCCAGGGACTCAAATCCTGCAGTGCCAGATGTGTCCCCCTGCTTAAGCCAGTACATGTCCAGGCCCGTCTGAAGTTTGCTAGAGTGCATTTGGATGATCCAGAAGAGGATTGGGAGAATGTCATATGGTCAGATGAAACCAAAATATAACTTTTTGGTAAAAACTCAACTCGTCGTGTTTGGAGGACAAAGAATGCTGAGTTGCATCCAAAGAACACCATACCTACTGTGAAGCATGGGGGTGGAAACATTATGCTTTGGGGCTGTTTTTCTGCAAAGGGACCAGGACGACTGATCCGTGTAAAGGAAAGAATGAATGGGGCCATGTATCATGAGATTTTGAGTGAAATCCTCCTTCCATCAGCAAGGGCATTGAAGATGAAACGTGGCTGGGTCTTTCAGCATGACAATGATCCCAAACACACGCCCGGGCAACGAAGGAGTGGCTTCGTAAGAAGCATTTCAAGGTCCTGGAGTGGCCTAGCCAGTCTCCAGATCTCAACCCCATAGAAAATCTTTGGAGGGAGTTGAAAGTCTGTGTTGCCCAGCGACAGCCCCAAAACATCACTGCTCAAGAGGAGATCTGCATGGAGGAATGGGCCAAAATACCAGCAACAGTGTGTGAAAACCTTGTGAAGACTTACAGAAAACATTTGACCTGTGTCATTGCCAACAAAGGGTATATAACAAAGTATTGAGAAACTTTTGTTATTGACCAAATACTTATTTTCCACCATAATTTGCAAATAAATTCATAAAAAATCCTACAATGTGATTTTCTGGATTTTTTTCCCTCATTTTGTCTGTCATAGTTGACGTGTACCTATGATGAAAATTACAGGCCTCTCTCATCTTTTTAAGTGGGAGAACTTGCACAATTGGTGGCTGACTAAATACTTTTTTTCCCCACTGTAGATTCAATCGTTGTAAAGATGGGGAGAGGTCTGTCCGTAATAAAGAGATGCTCTGCTTTTTTGACACCACACTCCAAAAAGCAAGTTCTGTAGGCTCTAGTTTTGTCTAATCTTGATTATTGTCCAGTCGTGTGGTCCAGTGCTACAAGGAAAGACCTAGTTAAGCTGCAGCTGGCCCAAAACAGAGCGGCACGTCTTGCTCTTCATTGTAATCAGAGGGCTGATATAAATACTATGCATGCCAGTCTCTCTTGGCTAAGAGTTGAGGAGAGACTGACTGCATCACTTCTTCTTTTTATAAGAAACATTAATGTGTTGAAAATCCCAAATGGTCAACTTACACACAGCTCTGACACACACACTTACCCCACCAGACATGCCACCAGGGGTCTTTTCACAGTCCCCAAATCCAGAACAAATTCAAGAAAGTATACAGTATTATTAACTCCGTTCCATCTCATATTGTTGAAATAAACAGCAAACCTGGTTTCAAAAAACAGATAAAGCAACACCTCACGGCACAACGCCTCTCCCCTATTTGACCTAGATAGTTTGTGTGTATGTATTGATATGTAGGCTACGTGTGCCTTTAATTTTTTTTTATGTAGTTCTGTCCTTGAGCTGTTCTTGTCTATTAATGTTCTGTATTATGTCATGTTTCATGTTTTGTGTGGACCCCAGGAAGAGTAGCTGCTGCTTTTGCAACAGCTAATGGGGATCCTAATAAAATACCAAATACCAAATACAGTTAGGGTTTGATTTATGGTTGTATAATGAAGAAACAAGGACAATACTGATGACAACATTTTAGTGCCAGAGGATCAGACTCTCCTCCTCCTCTCATCTGGTTCACTGGCAGAGTTAGAGGCTGCTTCCCAAATGGCACCATAATCCCTATTTATAGTTAGTGCACTACTTTTGACCAAGTCCTATAGGGCTCCGGTCAAAAGTAGTGCACTAAATAGTATATGTAGTAGGGTGCCATTTGGGACGCAGACAGAGATGGGCCCTCTTATTAGTAACTGGCAGGCAGGGTTAGAGAGATGGGCCTTCCCCCTGAGGCCAAGGCTTCATTATAAACCAAACCAGATGCACCCTGGATGTGTGGCCTACCTCTGGATCCCTCCCTGAGAAACTGGTTCTGAGAGCACTATCCTGATTTAATGAAATGTGATAAAGACTAAAGAAGTAATCCAGTACGGGCACATCACTATTGAAACACAGGTGGTCTGTGCATCTGAAGACTGTGTTAGCCCACAGAGCTAAAGCTCATATCTTATAGGAATTAGCCTGGGGAGCTCATAGGATTCTTCAGATCTCAGGCAAGAACACACCAAACCACCTTTGCTACATTAACAGGAACTTGTAGCAACTTGTAGACTGTGGGATCTATCGCCATGGTAGTGTAGTCAGCCTGCAGTTCCTTATCGAGAGGTAATGGTTGCTGCGGTGACAGCCACAATTACACCCCCGCCACAACGGGACAGGAGTGTCTCTTTCATTGTAATTACTCTGCCATAGCAAGCAACCAGGCAGACAGAACTGTACAACACACACACACACACACACACACAGAAAGGAGAGAGACTGAGCCATCAGTGGTAATGATACAGTAGTTTACTACCATATTATAACTATCAGTTCACTGGAGTCAGCGCTACTGTCGTTCTACTGTAGTTAGTGTAGTTACTCTTCTATGGAACTCATAGTGTGACTGAACTCCTGACTGCTATCAGATGATTGAATGGCCAGGTTGTTATGACATCCCATACCGAGCTCTCTATGTGCTTGGTATTGTAATTGCAGGTTGAAGTTTATTGTCATGAGTCTTGTTCTGGAGGCAGAACTGAGTGATTTCCCCTTAGATAGGCCAGCTGCAAAGTCAAATTGGTTATTGTAAAAATTCATGAAAACATTGGTGTTAATTTAAGGTTAGGGTTAGGCATTAGGGTTAGCAGTGTGGTTAAGGTTAGGGTTAAGGTTAGTTTGTGGCTGTGCGAGCTAGTGACCACTCTACTGAGCTGCCTCCAGAACAAGATGCATGACGAAAAACACTAACCTGCATTGTAAGTAGGAGGTGAAAATACTGACAGTCATTTCAGGCAGGAGCGATTATTATCAGAACTTGTGGAGGCATGTATTCTATGTCATAACGTGTGTGTGTGTGTGTGAGGCAGGTCCTCTGAGTCATAACACCAGCCTTGGTCCACAGCGTGGCATAACAACAAACCAGTCAAGATGAAACCTGCTGGATGTTTATTTGTCCTGTAGATTAAGGTCCTGATGTATCACCAAGGCTGCTGCAGTCGGTTCCTATATTTCATATGTTCAGTAAACAGCACAGACTCACACAGTGTGTGTTAGTCTCACTGATCTATGGGCTCTGAGGGCGCAACTCTCTCTCTCTCTCTCTCTCTCTCTCTCTCTCTCTCTCTCTCTCTCTCTCTCTCTCTCTCTCTCTCTCTCTCTCTCTCTCTCTCTCTCTCTCTCTCTCTCTCTCTCTCTCTCTCTCTCTCTCTCTCTCTCTCTCTCTCTCTCTCTCTCTCTCTCTCTCTCTCTCTCCCTCCCTCCCTCGGACCTTGCATGGTGTAGAGCAGGTTAATACATGTCAGTATGGTAGACGTTGTATCGATCTCAGACATCAATCAGGCTGCAGAACTGGATTGTGATTAATGTCAACTCAAGGACCACGGAGTGTGTACGTGGTAAGGCAGATTATTTACACCCAGCTGTGAGTGATAACATAATGACAGTAGATCAGTGATCCGCTGTAGTAATACTTCCTGTAGTTTTAGACTGGTCATGTCCGTTAATAAAACACAGTACAGAAACCCCTCTGACACACAGATATATCCAGTAGAATAACATATAGCCAGTAGAATATCATATAGCCAGTAGAATATCATATAGCCAGTAGAATATCATATACCCAGTAGAATATCATATAGCCAGTAGGATATCATATAGCCAGTAGGATAACATATAGCCAGTAGGATAACACAGAGGAACAACACACATAAATACTGGGTGGATTTTACAGTCAAGTCCTAGTGAGTGCAGAAGCCATAGCCTCTAGCTACAGTCCAGTCAGGGAAGGAAGGGAAGGCTAACTGATATCTAAGGCTGTGACAGTAACACAGAAGGGTAGCTCTGACCCCACATTTCTCCTAATCAAATGAGCCTTTCTCTGTCTCCCTCGCCCTCTCTTTCTCTCTCTCTCTCTCTTGCTCTCTCTCTTTCTCTTGCTCGCTCTTGTTCCCTCTCTCGCTCTTGATCTCTTTCTCTCTCTCTGTTGGCCTTTCACTCTAATTTTTATGTAAAAACCAAAAACTAGCTTTTAGAGTTATTCTGTGTGTTATCAGTTGTGTTTTGTGTGTGTGTATTTCTGTGAGAGTGTGTGTCTCTGTGTGTGGAGATGGTAGTGTGTGTGTAAATGGTGGTGTGTGTAGTTGATAGCATGTGCGTGTGTGTGTGTGTGTGTGTAGTTGGTAGTGTGTAATAATGAGTCTTGTGTGTAATAACGGAGGCAGAGATAAGGTCCGTTCCCTGATCACGTGACAGACTGACTCTTCATGGAACTACTACTGCCCTAGCTAATTGGGCTACGTGTGTGTGTGTGTTTGAGGGATCTGACCCTAGGACTACTGATGCGGTGTTGCTGTGTATGCTTCCTCTGATCTTCTATCTGTTTTAGGGCGAAGTGTAAGAATCCACTCACAGAGAAATTGTACCACTTTGGAATACATTACTCTGATGTTGCACCGTGGGTTTCCACCTTGCATTGCTCTTGCAATAACGTTACCATCCAGAAGTCTTTCTGTATCTAGCTAGTTGATATTGTTGTATTCCTGATGATATTTCTCTATCTAGCTAGTTGATATTCCGTGAACCTAACAGGCCTTCCTCTAGCCACTGTGAACTCCTGTGAGAAACTACAGAACCTCTCAAGTCCCTTTCAACAGTTCTAGACATAAACCATTGTGCGTCCCAAATGGCACCCTATTCCATATATAGTGCACTACTTTTGACCAGAGCCCTGCGGGCCCTGCTCAAAACTATTGCACTACATAGGGGAAAGGGTGCCATTTGGGAAGCAGCCCATCTCTATACCTACAGCGGGGACACAAAGAGCCTCGTCACATGACAGGGGTTCACTGGCCAACCGTTCCCAGGCTAATGAAGGGATTAAACTTACTTTTAGACGGAAGACAAAACCCCCGGAAACCCCCAGACCTTCAGCTGCTGGGGAGATAAGTAGGATGGAAGTGTGGGCAGAGATAAATGAGGATCTGTTGGCTGGAGCTACTAGAAGAAAATAGGCCAGAGATGCAAATGGCACCCTATTCCCTATATAGTGCACTCCTTTTGACCAGGGCCCATGGAATAGGGTGCCATTTGGGATGCAGCCACAGACAGAGACACAC
This sequence comes from Coregonus clupeaformis, assembly GCF_020615455.1. Taxonomy (NCBI): domain Eukaryota; kingdom Metazoa; phylum Chordata; class Actinopteri; order Salmoniformes; family Salmonidae; genus Coregonus; species Coregonus clupeaformis. The sequence continues at coordinate 61,046,295 of NC_059220.1, read as the reverse complement.
ATAGAGACTCAGAAAGAGACATGCCAAGAGATTCAGAGAGCGAGGGAGTCTGTCTGTGTGATCCTATCCTCTCTACAGCTCAAAGTTCTAGCTTCGCCTGCAGAGCTACAGATACAGATTTATCTCAACTAGGTTTGAGATTTAGAGTTTGAATGGGTGCCATTTTGGCAAAGAGAGTTCCGAGGTAATTAGGCTACATCCCACTGAGAATGCAAATCAGAACGTTATTGTCATGGAAAGCCCAATGCCAACAGTTTGCCAAACACTGTACAGTAGTTCTGGTTCCTCTAGCCTAGCACTGCTATGTTTCTGTGATCTAAGAAGAAAGCTAATGTGCTAGCAGGCTAACAGGCTAGCAGTGATGTTGCTAGCAAGGTAGCAGTAGGTAGAGTCTGTGTATGAGATCTGAGTGGAGGCTAACGTGCTAGCAGGCTAACGGCTGTGATGCTAGCAGCAGGGACTTTTTTTCAAGGTCTTTTAGAAGCAGAGTCCTGAGAAAGATGAGGAAGATGTCGACCCGGGTACTCACCCCTCTCACCCTCCACACAGACTGATGCTCCCACACGACCTGGAAGGAAATGAACAACAAATATTTAGCTACAGGTGTGTTTCTATAACAACCGTTGGCTACACAACCACCAAGGGTGTTCCTATAACAACGGGCTGTTATTCTAAAAGGCTCTAGGGCACGACTCTGTCCTCTCACAGGGCTCCACAGCAGCCAGTTTGAAAAGAAAGAAAGTTATATTCTTTAAGTTATTTTATTCAGCTTGTGATAGCTGCAATGTTTCAACACTATGCATCTTTGTCAGGTTCAGGGTTCTCTCTCTGAATGGACAGCGTGAAAAGAGATGTCATGAGTGGCGCAGTGGTCTAAGGCACTGCTTCGCAGTGTTAGCTGTGCCACTAGAGATCCTGGTTCGCATCCAGGCTCTTTCGTTTCGTAGCCGGCCGCGACCGGGAGACCCATGGGGCGGGCACAATTGGCCCAGCGTCGTCCAGGGTAGGGGAGGGAATGGCCGGCAGGGATGTAGCTCAGTTGGTAGAGCATGGCTTTTGCAACGCCAGGGTTGTGGGTTCGATTCCCACGGGGGGCCAGTATGAATTTTTTTTTTATGCACTCACTAACTGGAAGTTGCTCTGGATAAGAGCGTCTGCTAAATGACTAAAATGTAATGGAAAATCACAAACTTGAAAGATTTCCCTCCCATTTTAACCCTCGATGTATCCATTCGATTTGCCCCGACAACAATAACACACATCCGTTATATTGTGGCCAATCACAAGTCAAACTGTGGCCTGCTAAAAACCAAGACAATGTCCTTTTCTATTAAGACCAGGCGTCCTGAGGCCTCAGAGTATAGACTCAGTAATGGTCCATCAGTCTTTGTGGGACCTGTCCGCTTCTATTCAGCCTGGCTGGGAACAGCTTTCGTCACTCTACACTGGGAAATAGGAGCTGGGGGACCCTCAATCTACCCCCCTTTCTCCTCAAACTTCAGCTTTCTCAACTAGCCCCCCCTCAACCCTCAACCCCTTCTACCCCCATAACCCTCAACCTCTACTAACACCTCTACCCCCCCATTTCAATCCTAAACCTAGACCCTAAGCCTTAAGGCGTCCACATGCTTCCCAGCCCAAACAGTTCGGAAGAGTCGTGCATATATTATGACAACATTTTGTGATGTTTTTGTTTGTTTTGGACTTAGGCAAGCCGAAGTCTACTCTACGCCCATTCGTCAGTAATTGGTCAACAGTAGGGATCTTCAGTAAAGTGTTTGTTGTCATTCAACGAGAGACGACTCGTTTTCATCCACATTTTTTCATTGAGAAATACTGCACCAAACATCTTAGTTAGATGTAACATTGCGAGACTAAGATCTCGGCAAAAACATCAAAATTAATGACAGATTTCTTGATTTATGGCTACGGCGTCTCAAAATTGACAAACATCCTCGTCACTTTTTTTCTCGTTTTTCAAGCGAAGGTCTTTTAGGGGAGTATGCGAGCACACTTGTTCGGTTCACCTAGCCAACTTCGGCAAGCCGCCAGCCAAACTGAAGCATGCTGACGCCTTTAGCCCCCCTCAATCCCCTGTTGTATTTGAGGCTGGAGGCCAGTCAGTGGTAGGTCAATAAGAGGCCTGTAGATCTGAGGAGGGACAAACGGTTTGTTTGATGAGGGATCTGACAGGCTTTAGAACTTCCGTCAGACCAGTGTTACTGCTGGCTGGAGTATTGACTAACACAGACTAGGTCTACATTCAATGGTACATTATTACATATATAGCCTGTAGTGGCTAAATTGTCCAATACAATTTCCATCCTAATCCTTTAGCCACAATGAAGAGTGGTGACATGTTAGTCTTGACGCATACAAATCCAATGTCCAGGGGTTGATACACACCAGCCCCAATTGTATTTGGTGTGAAATCAAAACAATTATTTACTCAACTTTACTCTTAGACTGCACCTTCTTGCAGTAGGCAGATCTTGGATACTAGCCTTTCCATAATGTTGGTTCTAGTCTTCAGGTGTACTGCATGTACTAACCCCCTGGAGTCAGGCTTGGTCTCAATAACTTTTCCAAGTATCCATGCACTTCGTGGTGCCTTGGGTTTCACCACCAGGACCACATCTCTCCTTCACTGAAGCAGCATTTCACTTTGCCCCACTTTTGTCTTTCCTGTCAGACTGGCAGGTACTCCTCTGTCCATCTCTTCCAAAATTTGTCTGCCATGTAATGGACTTGCTTCCAACGTCGTCTGTTTCGACTTTAACAGTGAAATGTGATTTGGGGTGAGGGCTTCTAGATCCAGGGGGTCATTGGTTACCATGGTGATTGGGCAGCTGTTTAGAATGGCCTCTATTTCACACAGCACGGTGTGCAATCCCTCCTCATCTAGGGTCTGTTGTTTCAGGACAGAATGGAGTACCCTGCGATTCATCCGAATGAGCCTTTCCCAGACTCCTCCGTGGTGGGACGCCCCAGACTCCTCCGTGGTGGGACGCCCCAGACTCCTCCGTGGTGGGACGCCCCAGACTCCTCCGTGGTGGGACGCCCCAGACTCCTCCGTGGTGGGACGCCCCAGACTCCTCCGTGGTGGGACGCCCCAGACTCCTCCGTGGTGGGACGCCCCAGTGGGAATGAAACTCCATTGTATTCATTCCTGAAGTAGAGCATCTTGGATCTTTCTCCGTACCAATGAAGTTAGTTCCATTATCAGATCTGACATGTTTTTATTGTATTTATTTCTTTACATTTCCTCTTTCCGTTTTGATTTCTTTAGGACCAAAGTAATCCACACCTACGTTGGTAAATGGTGGGATGTCTGGCATGATCCTTTGCCTTCTGCACACAACACACTCAGAGATTATCTTAGGGCTCTGGTCAAAAGTAGTGCACTGTGTAGGGAATAGGGTGCCATTTGGGACACAATTTAACACTAATATCAGGGGGATGACAGAGAGGTGTGGTGGATGCTCGTTCCTCAGTCCAACATCTCTGGAGTATGGAAGAAAAAGTTGTCTGAAGTTTTCTTAGTGAAGGTAGAAGTAGTCTAGGAAATTCAGTTTTAGAAAACTTCATGCAATAATTTTTACCTGCAAAACCTTTTCCTTTTTTGGGGGGGTCTCAACAAAATGTCATGAAATGTCTCTGATAAATTAAAAACAGTGACAACTTCTGTGACATTTAGAAAAATACAATTATAGGGACCTGCAAGGGAGTGACATTTGTCTGAAACCCACTGTGGCTCACCTACCATAGGAACTAATACAGCCGGCCAGGAAACATAAAGGAGATACAAAACATATCCAATATGGTGAAACCAATTTACCTGCTAGCCAGCAGTCAGTCCAAAAATATAACAATAATAATTTGGTGGGTGCTTATATTTGTCCTATTTCACACATATAATTAATAAGCATGTGTGAATTGGAAATGTGTTTATTGCATATCCCACTCTCCCTGAGGGGGGTCATGGCCAGGGTCTGGAGCAATTAGGGTTAGGTGCTTTTCTCAAGGGCATATCAACAGATATTTTCACCTTGTCGGCTCGAAGATTCGAATTAGCGTCCTTTCGGTTACTGGCCCTAGTGTCTTTGCGAGACTGGTTACATTTGAATAGAGTCACCTTCTGAAAGACAGTGTTTTATCATGTTTTATCCAGTGATGCACTGTACTGTCGTGTTAGCACATTCAAACACCATTTTAAAATGTCTCGCTTTACTTACATATTATGGCAAAGGAACATTGTTAGTTAGCATCAGTGTTTCTGTAATCACTGCTCATCATGTCAGTTTTCCCCAGCTCATCACTATATCCCTGGTTTTACCCTCCCCTCGCCCCACACGTCCTCTGTAACAGTCTAGAACACATTTATTACCCATCATTCACCTCTCCCTTCCTTCATCGGAGCTGGAGTCACTGATTGGCTGTATAATGAGACCGCTGTCCCCTGGCCAATGTACTGAGAGGACACGCACGCACCACGCACACATACGCACGCACACATACACACACACACACACACACACACACACACACACACACATTGTGTAATGAGGCTGATGTACTCTGGCCATTGTGCTGAGTGGACAAGGATAGTTAGGTGATGCCAGCCTGACCGGTGCCGGCCTAATCGACACCACACTCAGGTGGAACACTGATTCAAGGGATTGGTGTGTGTGTGTGTGTATGTGTGTGCGTGTGTGTGTATGAGTCTGTGAGCCGATCGAAGGGACCCAGCGACCTCTGGTCCGCCAGGTGCCAGGTCTGTGGTAATTATGCATCAGGCGGTGTGTGTGTGTGTGATTATGCATTAGGCAGCCTGGCGTTGAAACTAACCAGCCGTGGTCCGCATGGTGTCTAGACACACAGTGATCCAACAGCACCGACTCGGCTAGCACCTTCACTAGGCTGTGTGTGTGTGTTTCTGTTAACCATGTGGTGTGAGTGTATCGTACCATCTGGTCCAGCCCTGTGTGGATCAGTGTGTTGAGTCTGAACAGTAGATGGGGGATGGACAGCTAGCCAGTGTGAGGACAGGTTAAATCTCCACATCTCCCTCCTCTAGGATCCTAATAACTCACCTCAGCATTTTTCCCTTTAACTCCTGTTCTCTCTCTCTCTCTCTCTCTCTCTCTCTCTCTCTCTCTCTCTCTCTCTCTCTCTCTCTCTCTCTCTCTCTCTCTCTCTCTCTCTCTCTCTCTCTCTCTCTCTCTCTCTCTCTCTCTCTCTCTCTCTCTCTCTCTCTCTCTCTCTCTCTCTCTCTCTCTCTCTCTCTCTCTCTCTCTCTCTCTCTCTGAATGATTCAGAGGAGAACTGGGTGAAAGTGTTGTGGTCAGATGAGACCAAAATGGAGCTCTTTGGCATCAACTCAACTCGCCGTGTTTGGAGGAGGAGGAATGCTGCCTATGACCCCAAGAACACCATCCCCACCGTCAAACATGGAGGTGGAAACATTATGCTTTGAGGGCGTTTTTCTGCTAAGGGGACAGGACAACTTCACCGCATCAAAGGGACGATGGACGGGGCCATGTACCTTCAAATCTTGGGTGAGAACCTCCTTCCCTCAGCCAGGGCATTGAAAATGGGTCGTGGATAGGTATTCCAGCATGACAATGACCCAAAACACACGGCCAAAGCAACAAAGGAGTGGCTCAAGAAGAAGCACATTAAGGTCCTGGAGTGGCCTAGCCAGTCTCCAGACCTTAATCCCATAGAAAATCGGTGGAGGGAGCTGAAGGTTCGAGTTGCCAAACGTCAGCCTCGAAACCTTAATGACTTGGAGAAGATCTGCAAAGAGGAGTGGAACAAAATCCCTCCTGAGATGTGTGCAAACCTGGTGGCCAACTACAAGAAACGTCTGACCTCTGTGATTGCCAACAAGGGCTTAGCCACCAAGTACTAAGTCATGTTTTGCAGAGGGGTCAAATACTTATTTCCCTCATTAAAATGCAAATCAATTCATAACATTTTTGACATGCGTTTTTCTGGATTTTTTTGTTGTTATTCTGTCTCTCACTGTTCAAATAAACCTACCATTAAAATTATAGACTGATCATGTCTTTGTCAGTGGGCAAACGTACAAAATCAGCAGGGGATCAAATACTTTTTTCCCTCACTGTACATACATATACATACACATATACATATCCTTTAAAAAATATATTTCCCTTTATTACTTTCCAACCCCACCACCCCTTCCCTAATTGGAGTAAACTAGTGAACAACAATGCTTAGGCCTCTACTTCCAGCTCATACATACTATATACACTTTATGGACACAGTCAATTTTACAAAAATTATATTTTGTTGGTTTTTACTCCTGAACTTCCTCTACCCTCAACTTCTCTGATCATTTTCATGATGTCCATCCGGTTTGCTTCTATATGCCAAATCTTTCTAACTCTCCTCTCCTCTCCTCTCCTCTCCTCTCCTCTCCTCTCCTCTCCTCTCCTCTCCTCTCCTTTCCTTTCCTTTCCTTTCCTGTCTTATCACCTCTCTAATCAGAAGGCCCTGGAGAGATACCGCCGGGAGCTGAGGTGATGCGTGTTTGTGTGTGTTCAATAGTAATCATGTGGGGGTATTGTCAGAGGTAATAGCCACAAAGCGTGCTGGCTGTGCGTCAGCTAGACAATATTCTTGTTATGCAGGGCCTGTGATACTGTGTATACTGACACTGATGTCTAGGTATTGTGGTGAGATCATTGATATCTGACATGATAGCAGTACATGGTGGAGTGGCTAAGAAGCGCTCACACACACACTAACCTTAACCTTGCTTCTCCTTCAATTTGAGGTGTGTGTGTTCTGTGAGTCCCCAGGCAGGTACCTCACTAATTACTTGGCCGGGCCCCCCCACATATGCGCACACGCACACATGCACACACACACACGCACACACACACACACACCGCTAATAGATTCCCAGCTTTGTGCGTGTACATAATGTAAATATTTACTCTCTCCTCTGTCCCTATGCCGACACTCATTAGTCTCAACTCAGGACTACATTTACATACATTACATTAAATCTATAATCCTAATTTAATGCTGCTGATGTTTAATCTCTATTGGATCACCTGAAGAGAAAGGATAAGTGAATAAATAGATCATGGTGATAAGGATGTCCTTGCAGTCCTAGGTAATGTTTGACTCATTATATAGCTATTCTCACTAAGAGAAAAACACTATTTTCCCCTGATCCACTTCATATACTAAGACATTACACTAATGGTATATTCTGATTGTGTTTAGGGTGATAGTGACAGTCCATGCATGGTTGATGTTGGTTATCTGGGGGGTTTGTTTCTGTCTAGGACCGTGCTTGCTTTTGTGGGTGTGTGTGTCATTGACTGACGTCTGTCTGTCAGTCTGTCTCCTTGTGTCCCTGCACATTATTGGCAGCGTCTCTCTCTAGCTAGCTGCGGGGGAGTTTTAATGTTATTCTCTGGGGGTTGGATCCTGTCTGATGGTATTGACTGTGTGTGTGTGTTTTTAATTAGCTGTGGAGGGTTAATTGCCTCCTGACTGACTGGTCTGCAACAGTTGATAGAATGACTCACCCTAGACTGAATGACATTGTCTCCCTGTCGAGCGTGTGTGTGTGCCTGTGTTTCTCTCCTCAGGTTCCTGATATTTACAGAAAGTATTACCTCCCTGTGTGGGGTCGGATTTGAAAGTATGTGTGGCTCCTCTCTCTGTCCTCTTTCTGTCCCCTCTCTATTCCTCTCACAACTCAATTCAATTCAATTCAATTTAAGGGCTTTATTGGCATGGGAAACATTGCCAAAGCAAGTGAAGTACATAGTAAACAAAAGTGAAATAAACAATAAATATTAACAGTAAACATTACACTCAGAAGTTCCAAAAGAATAAAGACATTTCAAATGTCATATTATGTATATATACAGTGTTGTAACAATGTGCAAATAGTTAAAGTAGAAATGGGAAAATAAATAAACAACTCTCTCTCTCTCTTTCTCATACCTCTCTCTCTTCCCAATGCTGTCTCCAGGGCCGTAGCCAGGGTCTGAGTTTTATTGATGTCCGGAGGTACTGCATTTCTATATTTTAAAACTCTAAAATGCTATTTGGAGAACAGCAAAAACAAGCAACAATTACCCCAGCTATTATCAAATTGGTTCCTGTAGCTTCATTCACCTCAGTTGATCTACAAACACATAGCCTATTAGCTATACAATTAGCCGCTACACATTAACTCACATTAACTCAGCACCGGGATTAAAAACTATAATTTAATACGTACTGTTAGCAGAAAAAATATTTTATTTACAAAAGGCAAGCAAATATGTTTACTTTACATAACTCTTTTGTTGTTGCAATTTTACAGCTTATTTCCTGCAATTCTACCTACACTAAGTGTACAAAACATTAGGAACACCTTCCTAATATTGAGTTGCACCCCCTTTTGCCTCAATTCATCAGGGCATGGACTACAAGGTGTCGAAAGCGTTCCACAGGGATGCTGGCCCATGTTGACTCCAATGCTTCCCACAGTTGTCAAGTCGGCTGGATGTCCTTTGAGACACACAAGAAACTGTTGAGCGTGAAAAACCCACCAGCGTTGCAGTTTTTGACACACTCAAACCAGTGCGCCTGGCACTTACTACCATACCCCGTTCAAAGGCACTTAAATCTTTTGTCTTGCCCATTAACACTTTGAATGGCACACAAACACAATCCATGTCTCAATTGTCTCAAGGCTTAACATTCCTTCTTCAACAATTCTCCTCCTCTTCATCTACGCTGATTGAAGTGGATTTAACAGGTGACATCAACAAGGGATCATAGCTTTCACCTGGATTCTCCTGGTCAGTCTGTCATGGAAAGAGCAGGTGTTCCTAATGTTCTGTACACTCAGTGTATTTTGCCATGGGGTGGGGAGAAATGTTTGCAATTTTAAAAGCAATCATTTTGCCATGACTTATGCCATGTTAATATGATATCTGAGTGAGAGTGACTAACACAATCTATGGGGGCCCCTTGGAGGTCAGGGCCCCTGGACACGTGCCCTGCGTGCCCGGTCGGTAATTCGGCCATGACAGTTTAGATAGCTGGCTAGACTAACTAGAGTAATTTACCAATCATTTTTTTTTACAGACATGGATTAATTGAGTGACTTTCAGTGAGTGACATATAACAAGAGGAAAACAAGTGCCATTAAACCCCTACAACTCATCCAGAATGCCGCAGCCCGTCTGGTGTTCAACCTTCCCAAGTTCTCTCACGTCACCCCGCTCCTCCGCACACTCCACTGGCTTCCAGTTGAAGCTCGCATCTGCTACAAGACCATGGTGCTTGCCTACGGAGCTGTGAGGGGAACGGCACCTCCGTACCTTCAGGCTCTGATCAGTCCCTACACCCAAACGAGGGCACTGCATTCATCCACCTCTGGCCTGCTGGCTCCCCTACCTCTGCGGAAGCATAGTTCCCGCTCAGCCCAGTCAAAACTGTTCGCTGCTCTGGCACGCCAATGAGAGCGTCTGCTAAATGACGTAAATGTAAAATGTAAATGAAAACTGCTGATGCACAACCAAGAGTTGATGCACAACCACATAGCAAGCTAGCTAGCCTTTTTAGCTTCCCACATCTCCATGTGAAATAATCAGATTCATAATAAAACAATATGCCCTGGCAAATATTCATATCCTTGCCGGTGTAACCTAAAACACTAATATATCTTGATTAGATAAGTATTCAACCCACTGAGTCAATACACAGCTGTGAGTCTTTCTGAGTAAGTCTCTAAGAGATTTGCACACCTGGATTGTACATTATTTGCACATTATTCTTTAAAAAATTCTGTCAAGTTGGTTGTTGATCATTGCTAGACAGCCATTATCAAGTGTTGCCATATATTTTCAAATAGATTTAAGTCAAAACTGAAACTATGCCATTCAGGAACATTCAATTTCGTCTTGGTAAGCAACTCCAGTGTATATTTGGTTTTGTGTTTTAAGTTCTTGTCCTGCTGAAAGGTGAATTTGTCTCCCAATGTCTGTTAGAAAGCAGACTGAACCAGGTTTTCCTCTAGGATTTTGTCTGTGCTTAGCTCTATTCCATTTATTTTTATCATACAAAACTCCCTAGTCCTTGCCGATGACAAGCATACCCATAACATGATGCAGCCACCACCATGCATGACAACATGTACAGTGGTACTCAGTGATGTGTTGTGCTGGATTTGCCCCAAACACTTTGTATTCAAAATATAAAGTTAATTTCTTAGCCAATTTCTTTGCAGTTTTACTTTTTATTGCAAACAGGATGCATGTTTTGGAATATTTGTATTATGTACAGGCTTCCTTCTTTTCATTCTGTCAATTATGTTAGTATTGTGGAGTAACTACAATGTTGTTGATCCATCCTCAATGTTCTCCTATCACAGCCATTAAACTCTGTAACTGTTTTAAAGTCACCATTGGCCTCATGGTGAAATCCCCAGCTAGGAAACACTGTCAACACCGATAAATCTACGATAATCGAGAATTTTAATAAGCATTTTTCTACGGCTGGCCATGCTTTCCACCTGGCAACCCCTACCCCGGCCACCAGCTCTGCTCCCTCCGCTGCAACTTGCTCATGCCCCTGCCGCGGTCATCCCCCTTTTCAAAGAGGTTGACACTCTAGATCCAAACTGTTACAGACCTACAGTGGGGAAAAAAAGTATTTAGTCAGCCACGAATTGTGCAAGTTCACCCACTTAAAAAGATGAGAGAGGCCAGTAATTTTCATCATAGGTACACGTCAACTATGACAGACAAAATGAGAGAAAAAAATCCAGAAAATCACATTGTAGGATTTTTTATGAATTTATTTGCAAATTATGGTGGAAAATAAGTATTTGGTCAATAACAAAAGTTTCTCAATACTTTGTTATATACCCTTTGTTGGCAATGACACAGGTCAAATGTTTTCTGTAAGTCTTCACAAGGTTTTCACACACTGTTGCTGGTATTTTGGCCCATTCCTATTGCAGATTCAGTCTTCCCAGCCTGGTGCAGGTCTACAATTTTGTTTCTGGTGTCCTTTGACAGCTCTTTGGTCTTGGCCATAGTGGAGTTTGGAGTGTGACTGTTTGAGGTTGTGGACAGGTGTCTTTTATACTGATAACAAGTTCAAACAGGTGCCATTAATACAGGTAACGAGTGGAGGACAGAGGAGCCTCTTAAAGAAGAAGTTACAGGTCTGTGAGAGCCAGAAATCTTGCTTGTTTGTAGGTGACCAAATACTTATTTTCCACCATAATTTGCAAATAAATTAATAAAAAATCCAGCAATGTGATTTTCTGGAATTTTCAATTTGTCTGTCATAGTTGACGTGTACCTATGATGAAAATTACAGGCCTCTCTCATCTTTTTAAGTGGGAGAACTTGCACAATTGGTGGCTGACTAAATACTTTTTTTCCCCACTGTATACTCCCCTTTATTACTTTTCAACCCTACCATCCTTTCCCTACTTGGAGTAAATTAGTGAACAACAGTGCCCAGGCCTCTACTTCCGGTCTATACTTACTATCTACACCTTATGGACAGAGTTAATTTTACAATAATTATATTATATATATATATATTTTTTTGCTCCTGAACTTCTACTCTCAACCTCTCCGATCATTTTCATGATGTCCATCCGGTTTGCTTCTATATGCCATATCTTTCTAACTGTGCTCTTTCCCAAAAGCTCCCAACATATAACCTATATACTTATTATGGACACATTATGCTTACATTATTAGCTATCTTTGTTATTATTTGTTGTTATTTGTTATTAGTCCCATCCTTCAACTCTATTCAATACCTCCCATCTATCTCTTAACACCATCCATATAGGATTTCTATTATATTTCAACCGTACTGTGATGTTTTACAAAAGTTCTGAACCTTTCTATTCTCATTGCTTCTACAGATTGTGAATTAAAAATATTTTTTTTTGCTAAAAGTATTATTATATTATTGATTGATTGACTATGACTTTTCAGATCACCCAGTAATGCTATCTGCAAGGTTAGCTCCAGGTAAATATTGCAATCCTTTAGCCATTCCTGGACCTGTGTCCAAAAACAAGCTACAAATGGACAGAACCAAAACAAATGATCTAATGATTCTGTCTCTTCACAGCAAAATCTGCAGAGCTGGGAAGATTGTATCCCCCATATAAATAACATTATATTGGTAGCAAGAATTTTATATAATAATTTAAATTGAAAGATTCTAATTTTTGAATCCGGTGTCGTTTTGCGTGTCAGTTCATAAACAATATGCCATGGGATCGGTACGTCAAAGATCTCTTCCCAACTATTTTGCAATCTATATGGGACGGCTGTCAATCCTTTGGTCCTTAAGTGAAACTGATATACTTTTTTATTTATCACAGTTTTCCTTAACCAATTATGTTGTTTAATGCAAGGCCGACAGACAAGTTCCTTACTTTCTCCCCCTTCCACTTTCCTCTTCCACTTTTGCGGTAAGGCTGCAATTATTTGGTTGTAATTTTGGGTAGAGCAGACATTTCCATATGTTTTTGTTAGCTGCATGTGCGACATAACTCCACCAGTCCTACCGATGATATCATTTACGAAGATTATACCTTTTTTAAACATTCTGTCAATTAGTATATTTGAATTTAACCACAATATTTGTTGCGTTATTTGTTCTGTCGTTTCTGGAGGATTAAATTGAAATTGCAACCAACTTTCTATGGCTTGTTTTAGAAATAGTGATATTTGGGAGATTATTTCCTTTTCAAATAACTGAAAGTGAGAGGTTGTAATCTCCCCGCCTTATCTTAGCTCATTGGTCACCATAGCAACTCCCACCTGTAGTATGCGCTCCAGCAGGTATATCTCACTGGTCATCCCCAAAGCCAACACTTCCTTTGGCCGCCATTCCTTCCAGTTCTCTGCTGCTAATGACTGGAACGAACTGCAAAAATCTCTGAAGCTGGAGACTCTTATCTCCCTCACTAACTTTAAGCGTCAGTTGTCAGAGCATCTTACCGATCACTGCACCTGTACACTGCACCTGTACACAGCCCATCTGTAATTAGCCCACCCAACTACCTCATCCCCATATTGTTATTTATTTTGCTCATTTGCACCCCAGTATCTCTATTTGCACATCATCTTCTGCACATCTATCACTCCAGTGTTAATAGTAAATTGTAATTATTTTGCACTATGGCCTATTTATTGCCTTACCTCCATAACTTATTACATTTGCACACACTGTATATAGATTTTCTATTGTGTTATTGACTGTACATTTTGTTTATCCCATGTGTAACTCTGTGTTGTTGTTGTTTTTATCGCACTGCTTTGCTTTATCTTGGCCAGGTCGCAGTTGTAAATGAGAACTTGTTCTCAACTGGCCTACCTGGTTAAATAAAGGTGAAATAAAAATGTGAATGCCATAACAAAGGGGTTGAATACTTATTGACTCAAGACATTTAGGCTTTTAATTTTTTATTAATTTGCACAAATGTCTAAAAACTTAATTCAGAGAAACCCACAGGAGTAATGTCACACCTTCCAACCCTACTACAGTATTGCTCAGATACATACAACCTGTCTAACCTTGCTGCACTGACATGACCTTCATTCACTTTCAGCCATGTGTACTGCCTAACTTTTGCATTCCTTACTCTCCACACATCAGAAAGCTCAAACTCAGTTAACAGACCAGACAGGCAAGTGGCTGACCGCAGGTGAGGTTCTTCAGCGGTGCGATCAACAGTAAAATCCACTGTACAGTTCCAGTCCCCCCCTAAAACCATACACCCCTCTTGGTCACACTGTCTTAAGGTTTCCTTTATTTTATCAAAACCAACAATATGCTCTGTACCCTCATTAGGAGCATAAACATTCAAAAAAACAAACAAAAACCCCATAACATCCACTTTGACCAATAAAACCCGACCTTTGACAATCTCTGTTGTAGATACCACAGTCACCCCTAAGCCTGAAGAAAACAAGATTGCCACCCCAGCACTGAAATTAGTACCATGACTGAGTATATGCTGCCCCTCCCACCACATACCCCAGTCAACCTCATTTTCTTCATCACGATGTGTCTCCTGTAGGAAAACTACATTAAGCCTTTTCTGTTTTATTACTTCTAATACCCAAGCCCTCTTATTCCTGTCCCTTCCTCCATTAATATTGAGAGAACCTACCCTTAGTACCTCCATATAGAAAATAAAAAGGAAAAGCAGAAGAAACCACAGAGAAACCAGACAAAGAGAATAGAACACCCTATGAGGCATAATCATCATCATTATTAACATTTTCTCTTAACCTGACCAAGTTTTCCACCACCTTTTGCTGCTGCAACAGCAGTAACACATTTCCTCAAGCGAAACCGCTACTTCTCACTCAACTGGTCTAACCCCACCGTCTTCTGTAACATCACAGCTGACCTCACAAACTTATCAACATCAAAATAATCTGCCAATTTGACAGATTTCCCAAAAGTCTGATCAAGAAACCCATTTACCTCCTCTAGATTGTAAATTGAGTCCTCACCAGCTGATATCGTATCAAGAGCGATATCCATATCCTTCTCCTGATCCTCCTCAACTGAGGCCACAGACCACTGACTCCCCTCTACCACATCCCTTTCAACACTCCCCACTTGCACCCCATCACTCGTACCAGGCATCTCCTCCACTACCTGGGAGACTAGCCCCACCTGAACCCCATTACTCGTAGTGGGCATCTCCTCCACTACCTGGGAGACTAGCCCCACCTGAACCCCATTACTCGTAGTGGGCATCTCCTCCACTACCTGGGAGACTAGCCCCACCTGAACCCCATTACTCGTAGTGGGCATCTCCTCCACTACCTGCGAACCTAGCTCCACATGAACCCCCCCCATACCCCAGCACTCATAGTGGGCATCTCCTCCACTACCTGGGAGATTAGCTCCACATGTACCCTCCTGTACCGCAGCACTCGTACTGGGCACCTCCTCACCAGTCTGAGGAAATGGCCCTTCAGATCCATCCTTACCTTCTACAACAATATTTTTCTGCTGCATAACATTTCCCTCTGGTACAAGTTGCAACTCTGTGCCCTCAACACGGACAACTTGTTCCTCAGCAACAGATGCTTGTGGCTGCTCTACCGCTGTCAGCCCACCTCTCCCTACATCAGTGGGCCCAGGCGTTACGAGGACCACCTGCGCCCCTCCCTCTGCCTTCTCCCTTTTCGGGCAAGCATGTCGCTTATGACCAACATCCCCACACTCAAAACACCGTTGACTACCCGTACTAGCATAAGCCATATACAGTCTATTGTCATACTTGACTTTAAACGATAACTCCAAAGTCTGCTCAGGTGAGTCCAAAAACATAAACACCTGTCGCCGAAACGACATAACCTGTTTCAACGCCGGGTGTTTGCAACCCAATGGGACAACCTTAATTGAACTTGCAAACTTCCCAAAACGCACTAACTCGCGCTCCAATAGCTCATTTGGAATAAACGGCGGTACATTTGAAATCGTTACCCTTGTTGACGGAGAAAAAAGCGGCGTAACTTGAATAAACATTCCTTTAAGAAGTACGCCATGCTCAACCATACGATCAACAAGGCGCTCTTCTTTAAGAAATACCACCACCACTTTATTCATCCGTGACGCATAAGCAACATTCTCATATCCTACCTTCTCTCCTACGGCGACCAGAACCTCCTCCACCGTGACAGTAGCTTCAGTAACACACCTAAAGCCGTGCCGAAGTGACAGGGACGGCGTCCCCATTCGGGCCGCCATCACCACCAAAATCAGCGTAATTTCGACACGAAAAACAATATACTTAATTCTACCACAACAAGAAAATAGAAATAATAACCTTAATCATGCATAGAATAAAAAAAGGATATCACCAAGAAAAGGAAAACCCAGGATATCTAACTCTACACAACACTCGCACTTAGCACTCACTCAAACAATTCCCAGCATGGAGAGAGAGAGAGAGAGATTCTCAGAAGGAATGGACTGTCGAGGGAAAGCTGAATGGGCTCTGGAAATAATTTTGGGATGTAATTTATGAGAATAGTACAATGTTTTACAGTGAATGTCCGGCCTCCACCAAGGGATTTTCTTATCACAGCTGGTCTGACAGAACACGTTTCAAACCAAGGTTGTCCTGTAGCTTGAGAAAACAATAACCCACTGAGCTAAAGCCTAGGCATTAGCTGTGGGCGCCAACATGAGTCTTCAGGTCTCAGACAAGCTTACTCATCACGTGTGTATAGTTCATAGAGCCATATCTTCCTCAGCTACTGTAGGCATCTCTACATCACTAATTACACAGGCATGTCCTCCTTTCCAAACATATACCACACATGTATTGGATGCATTAGCCATGTTGCTTCTCAAATCAAATCAAATTTTATTTGTCACATACACGTGTTTAGCAGGTGTTATTGCGGGTGTAGCGAAATGCTTGTGCTTCTAGCTCCGACAGTGCATTAATATCTAACAAGTAATATCTAACAATTTCACAACATATACCCAATACACACAAATCTAAGTAAGGAATGGAATTTAAGAATATATACATATATGGACAAGCAATGACAGAGCGGCATGGACTAAGATACAGTAGAATATTATAGAATACAGTATATACATATGAGATGATTAATGCAAGATATGTAAACATTATTAAAGTGACTAGTGTCCATTTCTTAAAGTGGCCAGTGATTTCAAGAGGCAGCAGCAGCCTCTAATGTGCTAGTGATGGCTATTTAACAGTCTGATGGCCATGAGATAGAAGCTGTTTTTAATTCTCTCAGTCCCAGCTTTGATGCACCTGTACTCACCTCGCCTTCTGGATGATAACGGGGTGAACAGGCAGTGGCTCGGGTGGTTGATGTCCTTGATGATCTTTTTGGCCTTCCTGTGACATCGGGTGCTGTAGGTGTCCTGGAGGGCGGGTAGTTTGCCCCCGGTAATGCGTTCGGCAGACCGCACCACCCTTTGAGAGCCCTGCGGTTGTGGGCGGTGCAGTTGCCGTACCAGGCGGTGATACAGCCCGACAGGATGCTCTCAATTGTGCATCTGTAAAAGTTTGTTAGGGTTTTAGGTGCCAAGCTAAATTTCTTCAGCCTCCTGAGGTTGAAGAGGCTCTGTTGCACCTTCTTCACCACACTGTCTGCGTGGGTGGACCATTTCAGTTTGTCAGTGATGTGTACGCCAAGGAACTTGAAGCTTTCCACCTTCTCCACTGTGGTCCCGTCGATGTGATTAGGGGGGTGCACCCTCTGCTGTTTCCTGAAGTCCTCGATCATCTCCCTTGTTTTTTCTCAGTGTGTTTGTGTGTATGGGTGTGTTTGTTATGTTGTCTGCGTGTGCCTGCGGTTCTAAACATGTCTGTGCTCCTGTAATACTCCCTCTGTGGTGAAGCACTATTACGCTCCGAGTCAACGTCACGACCGGAGAGACAGAAATATTAATGCACACTTGCACACAAACACACGCACACAAACACACACACACACACAAACACACACAGATATACTCTCCTGAGGGAAAACACAGCGGATCTCTTCTATCTTCACTGGAGGGCTATGATGTGAGCTCTCTCTTTTTCTCTTTCTCTTTCTCTTTCTCTTTCTCTTTCTTTCTTTCTCTTTCTCTTTCTCTTTCTCTTTCTCTTTCTCTCTCTCTCTCTCTCTCTCTCTCTCTCTCTCTCTCTTTCTCTTTCTCTTTCTCTTTCTCTTTCTCTTTCTCTTTCTCTCTCTCTCTCTCTCTTTTTCTCTTTCTCTCTTTCTTTCTCTCTCTCACTCTCTCTCTCTCTCTTTCTCTTTCTCTTTCTCTTTCTCTTTCTCTTTCTCTTTCTCTCTCTCTCTCTTTCTTCTCTCCCGTCTCTCTTTCTACACCCCCCTCTCTCTATCTCTCTTTGTATCTCTCCATCTCTCTCATGCTATGTTTGGACAGATAAAGTGATGTAATTGCCTACACTAGGTTGTTCTGTTGCATCACACTCATGTTTGGCCATCTTTAATTCACTCAGATTAGCTACCATTGAGAACTGCTATAATTGCTGGAACCAATTAGGCATCATTTGCATTGGACATGAAAGTAGTAATCTTTATAACGTGTGTGAATGGTTAGAGATTGTTATCTTCGAGGAGGGAAGAAGAATAACAGTCCTGAAGGTGGTCTTCAAGGACGTACTAGCTGGTTCCCATCAGAGACATCACAAATATTTACCATGTTAGGATAGCTCTCTATCTCAATTTCAATTAAATTCAGAGGACTTTATTGGCATGGGAAACATATGTGTACAAGTGAAATAAATAATAAACAAAAGTGAAATAAACTATAAAAAATGAACAGTAAACATTACATACTCTCCCTCTCTCATATCATTCCCCTCTCAGAAAGAGTGCTTCTCTCCTCCACCTCTGTAACGACTGTGATGAGCTGATTCATTCCAGTGTTCTCCGTAGGGATGGGATGTAAAGCCAGCGGCTGCTCAATCTGGGTGGGGAGATGGAGGAGGGCTTTCTGCTAATCTCAATAATCCATGGGCAGGAGGGACACGTCCCCTTTCTCATTAGTAAACACTGATTCATGCTGCAGATTGGGGAATACATCCCACATCTCTCCTCCCTGTCTCCCCCTCTTCTCCCCCCTGTCCTCTTACACCATCACCCCCATGAGTCCTCCCCCTCCTCCCCAGTGTCCTGCTCTTTTACAGCATGTACACCAGTGGTCACCAACCTTTACTGAGTTCAAGATCACTTTCTGAGTGAAAATGCAAGCCGAGATCTACAGCTCAGATTTTCTTTTTTTACATGATTTAAAAAACTTAAGCCTATGCAACATTAACCAATTAAAAACAGTTATGTAGCAATGAGGTTTGTGCAGTAGGCTATAGGCCCAATACATTATCACTACATATTGGCTACGCTTGAATTGCCCTGCCAATGTTGTTCTTCTCAGACCATTTAGAAATTATATATATTTTTAAATGGTATATGATAACACTGGTAATAGATCATTTGTTTTATTACTTGTGAGGCACAGCTGAGTGAGCATAATAATTTGCTTTTTTTTTACTGGACTGATGATCTGCCTCACCCGACTCACCATCCCTCCTCTCTCCCTCCCTTCGCTGAGAAAAGGGGACACAGTCTTCCAGCTGATGTTGAAACTTAAGTCGCCCTGCATTATTTTTGCCTCATGCACCAATCACGATCGACTGGTTGGTGACCACTGATGTACAGAAACATAATAGCATTTTAACCTTTACTGTAGTGGGCTAAATCATGTCAGATATAGAGTTGAGATGTATTCAATTTGGAGTTTGCATACCAATTTACACTTTATACAGTATACATCACAGAAGACTGAAATATGTGACCAACTGGCTCGATTCAGTCTTATGTAGCAAAAATGTTCACCTTCTCCACTGTGGCCACCCATCTCTTTAAGGATTCACATGTGAAGCCATGTGCTCAACAGAGTGAGTAGGGTAGTGCAGTAAACAACCAAAGATTTCTAGACTAAAAGTGGTGAAAGTAGTAGCATACAATAAGGAGAAAGTCCAGGTAAATATACACTTTATCTAGGCCTTGGCCTACTGTATATCCTAATCTGACTTTGGTGCAGGTCATGTTGTTCTTCACATTACCGTCTCTGCTACACACACACTATATCAAATAAAATCAATGTTTATTTGTCACCTGCACAGGATACAGACGGTGTAAACGGTACAGTGAAATGTTTACTTGCATATTTGCATAGTAGCAATATCAGAAATAGAAAGTGTCCAGATAAAAATATTTTATAAATATTTGATAATTATTAGATAATGCTTACCCAGACACTAGGGGTGTGCCGAGGAGTCAGACAAAACTAGTATCGTTACGGATATGGGCAATTTTCTGGATACAATTATGATCAGAGTATTTTTTGTAATTATCTGTGATCAGAAATAAAATAAAAATTTGGGTACCAGCAAGCATGTTTCTCATGTGTCAGTCACAGAGTTTCTAAACCATACTGTCTTTGAGTCAGTCATGTGCGTGGTCTAAATAACTCAACTGGCTAGTTTGCCTGTTTGTAAAGAGAAGGGCGGGCTGTACGTTGATCCTGCTGCTCTGATTGGATAGAGTGAAGCTGTATTTCTCCGTCCACTCGCTTCATAATTTCCCCCGATCACTTTTCCTCACGTTTTCGGTCTGATCATTTAGATTGCTGCTGCCTGCTACTACAGTATGATAAATCACATGGCGAGGACGTTTGATATCAAGCTATCAATGTGCATAATATCTAACAAGTGGGGCAAGGGTAGGGAACAAAGATGAAACGCTAATGCGCATTCTGACTGAGAGACAGCAAACTTCGATGCCCGCTGCAAAATGAGGACACACATAAACACACACAGACAAACATACACACCCACCCCTCTGTGCGCTGCTCCTAATCTGCAGCTTTTATTGCAGTGAGAACATGCAGGGAGGTATTTTGCCAACATCTATTTCGTCCGGGTTAGGGGAGGGTTTGGCTGGCTGTGATTTCCTTGTTCCATCGCGCTCCAGCGACTCCTTGTGGTGGGCCGGGCGCCTGCAAGCTGACTTCGGTCGACAGCTAGACGATGTTTCCTCCGACACATTGGTGCGGCTGGCTTCCGGGTTAAGCGAGCAGTGTGTCAAGAAGCAGTGCGGCTTGGCAGGGTCATGTTTCGGAGGACGCATGGCTCTCGACCTTCGCCTCTCCCAAGTCCGTAGGGGAGTTGCAGCGATGGGACAAGACTGTAACTACCAATTGGATATCATGAAATTGGGGAGAAAAAGTAAAAAAAATATATATATATACTACGCTGCAGTAGGAAGGATTATCTACACATACTGAGAAGCTCACGTTAAAGACAGACGCAAGCTACATGGCAGACCAACCCGAACTCATCTCTCGGCATTTCCAGCCCATCCATTATCTTAGCCAATCATGGCTAGCGCGAAGGTTCCTGTCTTTTTCCGTGGCTAAACCAACTAGGCTCGTAATTTAACAATTTTATTTATATTTACAGATGGCATACAAGTTTGTTATTAAGGCACATGAAAGTTCACATGTTCAAGAAAGCATTTCTGCCAAAAAACGCAATTAGATTAAAAAAAAGAAAAGAAAAAACGTTGAAATGCCTCTCTTGTGAAGTAGTTATGTGCGACATACGCCTAGCTTCCTGAAACGGGTCACATATAACAAAACCGTTTGACATAGAAACACTGGATTTTCGGTTGTTGAAAAAAAAGTATGTCTATTAATTATGAAATTATGAAAATTATTTATAGCATTCCACCCATGAGGCCACTAGAGGGCGATTTGGTCATTTGACTGCAGGAAAGGTCTACCAAAGTAGCTCTCTGTGAGGAGGCCTTATGGGACGATTACTAAGGTATCCTCTCCCAGCTCCGTCCACCAGTCTCCAGTCCCTCCCCAGTCTCTCTCTCTCTTTCTCTCTCTCTCTTGCTCTCTCTCTCTCAGTCCTTACCCCCCCTCTCTCTCTCTCACTCTCTCTCTCTCTCTCTCTATCCTCTCTCTCTTTCTTCTCTCCCCTCTCTCTTTCTACACTCCCCTCTCTCTTTCTCTCTGGCCATCTTTAATTCACTCAGATTAGCTACCATTGAGAACTGCTATAATTGCTGGAACCAATTAGGCATCATTTGCATTGGACATGAAAGTAGTAATCTTTATAATGTGTGTAAATGGTTAGAGATTGTTATCTTCGAGGAGGGAAGAAAAACAACAGTACTGAAGGTTATCTTCAAGGACATACTAGCTGGTTCCCATCAGAGACATCACAGATATTTACCATTTTAGGATCTCTCTCTCTCTCTCTCTCTCTCTCTCTCTCTCTCTCTCTCTCTCTCTCTCTCTCTCTCTCTCTCTCTCTCTCTCTCTCTCTCTCTCTCTCTCTCTCTCTCTCTCTCCCTCTCTCATCATCCCCCTCTCAGAAAGAGGGCTTCTCTCCTCCACCTCTGTAACGACTGTGATGAGCTGATTCATTCCAGTGTTCTCCGTAGGGATGGGATGTAAAGCCAGACGCTGCTCCTGTCTGGGTGGGGAGATGGAGGAGGGCTTTCTGCTAATCTCAATAATCCATGGGCTGCAGGGACACGTCCCCTTTCTCATTAGTAAACACTGATTCATGCTGCAGATTGGGGAATACATCCCACCTCTCTCCTCTCTGTCTCCCCCTCTTCTCCCCACTGTCTTCTTACCCCATCACCCCCATGAGTCCTCCCCCTCTCTCCCCCCTCCTCCCCTGTGTTCTGCTCTGTTACAGCATGTACAGAAACATAATTGCAATTTAGCACAGTAGCTCTCTGTGAGGAGGCCTTATGGGACGATGACTAAGGTATCCTCATCCCAGCTCCGCCCACCAGTCTCCAGTCCCTCCCCTGTCTCTCTCTCTCTCCCTCTCTCCCTCTCTCTCTCTCTCTCTCTCTCTCTCTCTCTCTCTCTCTCTCTCTCTCTCTCTCTCTCTCTCTCTCTCTCTCTCCCTCTCTCCCTCTCTCTCTCTCTCTCTCTCTCTCTCTCTCTCTCTCTCTCTCTCTCTCCCTCTCTCCCTCTCTCCCTCTCTCCCTCTCTCTCAATCCTAAACTCTGTTGTAAATTCCTACAAGCCAATTAGTGATAGTTTGTTCTCAGGCAAACTTTAGGAATATAAGAAAGTATCACCAGATTTGTTGTATTTTTTGGATATGTTTCTGTCCACCTCCACATCGCTGTAATTAACAACATATGAAAATGTCCCTGTCTCTTATACTCCGGCTATGTGTGTGTGTGTGTGTGTGTGTAATGAAAGTGTTATGATGCTGTACAAAGGTTAAGTGCTGCATGTGTCCTCTGGGTCTGACCTTTCAGACAGCACTATTCATTACAGCTAGCAGATGCACTGTGTGTGTGTGTGTGTGTGTGTTTTGTGTGTGTGTGTGTGTGTGTGTGTGTGTGTGTGTGTACCTCTGTGCAAAATGTCAATCAGTGTTCAACAGGTACACTGAGGTGACACCTCTAGCAACACCCTGCCGATGTGTGTGTACGCATGTGTGTGTGTGTTTGCGTGCGTGCATGCGTGTGTCTTTGTGTTTTAGTGCGTGTGTGCGTGCGTGTCTTTGTGTTTTAGTGTGTGTGTGTGTGTGTGTGTGTATGTGTAGGGCCTCAGACAGTGTTATCAGTGTGTGCGTGTTCCAGTGGGAGAGGCTAATTGTCCAGATAACAGAGAGAGAGAGAGAAGGAGAGCTGACTCCCTAGGTAAACAGCCCTGCCTAAGATACTGTTTTCAAACACACAAACACACATTCTCAGTGGATATAATTTGTTTGGGCATATTTGTATGTTGTCATGTTCAGTGGCGTAGGACGCTCGCCCTGGGAGGATAGCATATGAACACATTTTTTTGAATGACAGGAAATGAACTTTAAAACAGCAACATTTTCTCTTAGCCTCATGGCAAAATGTGTAGAATAGCATGAGATTAGCTATAACACGGAAAATGTTTCCCTCTGCACCATGGAAGAATGTGTAGAACAGCATGAGATTAGCTATAAAACGGAAAATATTTCCCTCTGCACCATGGAAGAATGTGTAGAATAGTAAAAAGTTACACTGTGAATTTTACTTCAATATTTGAATAGCTTACTTCATTTTAATTTGTTCAAAAAGCAAGATATTCGAAAATGTAAATTCAATTTAATATACGGCAAAATCTGAACGATTATTTGTGAATAAAAACAACAAGGGAAATTGTGTTTCATTTACTAAATTTGCATAATATCTTCTATCAACTTGGGGGTAATTACATTTTTTTAAAAACTTTAGGATACTTTTACAGAATGTTATATGCATGTTTGAAGAAAGAAAAGTATATTTCTATACTAGTATTAAGCAGTTTGTTGTGCTATGAGGTGTAATGGATCATGATAAATGGATATCAGAAGTTGGTTGAGTGTCCACCCAGTGTTCACTGACAATGATAATAATAAGGTAATGAAATGAGCACATATCTGGGAAAGTGGGTTCAAATGGCTAATATTCCTAAACAGAAAACAATGTTAAACAATAAGACACGATCACTGAAAGCACGTAATCAAACATTTAAGAATGATGGTTTTGGAATTGATCAAATTAAGTTGGGTCTAAGCCATTTTTTGGATGCTGGACTTAATATATTAGTGTTTGTGAACACCAAAAGTTAAGTATATTATACATAAGAATACCTCATGTTGGAAACGCAAATAGCTACCTAGTTTTTAGAAGTAGCACAATATTAATTTTTACAGTGTAGCTGTTTCCTAAAAGAAAACCGCACTGGTCATGTTAGGGATAGTAACACAATATTCGTCCATATGACTGTGTGTTTGTGAAGCATAGTGAACTGGATGCTCAATAGAGAACTCTAGAACTCTCCTTCATCCTTTCCTTTCCTCTGCCTTTTTCCATGTCTCTATTTGTGTATACTGTATTTGTGTGTTTTTGCGGGTGTGTCTGTCTGTGGGTGAGCATCTGTATAATGTCTGTGGTTTGCTGTGTGTGTACTGGTCTGTAGAAGATGGATTCCCTGCTCTAGCCCTCCAACCTCATTGGTTCTCTCTAAGTATGACTGTGGTAACGCCAGAGCCGTTATTAATTATGAAAGCTTTCCTAATGATCCACACCTCGCATGCATCTGAACCAGCCCGTCAGATCTGAATGAACAGCCATGGATCATCATGATGAATGGAGGGAGGGACAGACAGATGGAAGGAGGAGAGGAGAGGAAGGGACAGGGAGGAAAGAGGAGAGGAGGGAGGAAAGAGGGGAGGGGAGGAGAGGAGGGAGGAAAGAAGGGATGTGAGGAGAGATGAGAAGAGGAAGGATGGTGAGAAGAGGGGAGGAAGAGAGGAGGGGAGGGAGGATCAGGAGGAGAGGATCAGTTCTCAGCCCCCTCTTCCTCCTCCGTACTCACTATCATCTCTCTCAGCCTCTCCTCCATATGTAGTTTAGTTCTAATATATCAGGCTTGTATAATACTGTCATTAAGGAACTACTTTAGCCTATCTGTCTTTAGGAAAGCTGCCTGCTGAAGGAGGTTGTATATTATTCAGTAGTTGGCCCATAACATTCATATTTCTATAATGGAATGGGAGAACAACACATACATTATGTTAGAAGACATTACATTACTCACACCAGTCAGAGGACCTAAACATGCATGTATATATACGGTTATGTTGGTAATCTAAACAATATAGCGACATTGGTCGATGTCCTCCACGATCAAATATCAAAACATGCTAGTTATTTTATTTTCCTTAATGCACATTCCACCAGTGGTCGACATCTTTCTTTGTCTGTTAAGTATATTTCCATTTCACTTTCATAATGAGTGTTCTCCTATCTCTTCTATGACATGATTAGTCCCCAAAGAGAACCAACCAGAGATCAGTTGTCTGCATCACGCTTCATAAATCTGGACAAACTGGCAGTGCTGTGAATTAGTACTTGTCACACATCGACCAATCAAAAATCAGTCAGCCACAAAATAAACATATTGATATGAACAAGTTGTGGCACGCTGACTGGGTTCACGACAATATTGTTCCTAATGGGTTGTAATCATTTTATGACGCCACTGAGTGTTCACTGACAATGATAATAATAAGGTAATGAAATGAGCACATATCTGGGAAGCGGTGCAATTATCACGGCTTTTAGCACCGATTACACACATCCACAAACATAGCAGTTTTAATTTGGCCAGATTATCAAAACAAATATCACTTAACATCTCTCTATCTCTCTTTCCCCGTCTCTTTCTCCCTCTCTCTCTCTCTCTCTCTCTCTCTCTCTCTCTCTCTCTCTCTCTCTCTCTCTCTCTCTCTCTCTCTCTCTCTCTCTCTCTCTCTCTCTCTCTCTCTCTCTCTCTCTCTCTCTCTCTCTCTCTCCCTCTCTCTTTTAAGATATTCTGTGGTAGGCAGAACAATGTGTAGAGGTCAGTAATTGGTGCGTCAGTGTTCGTGTCATATGAAGCAGAGTGCTGCTGTCATTATCCCAACAGGTGAAAATCTCTGTTGAACAACAGGACTCTTAACTCAGATTAAACACACCAATTAGCTCAGCCGGCTAACAGCCACAGAGGCTAATGGCTAATAGTTGAGTTAGCTTCACAGGATAATGGCAAGATTAGCTTTGGATGCCAATAGTTGGGGTAAGTTTAGGCTAATGCTGGGGTTAGCTTCTGCGGCTAATGGTTGGGTATGCTAAAGACGCTAGTGGTTGGGGTTAGCTTCTGCAGCTAATGGTTGGGCTAGCTTTGGAGGCTAATGGTTGTGTTAACTTGAGAATGTGTGACTGAGGTTAGCTAACAGACCTAAAGCCACCCGTCTCTGTTCTTACATTAAGACGATTCTGTTTGGATGCACACATCTTCACACAACTACATATTAGCGTTCCACTGAACACCTATCAGAGCAGGTAGCAGTGGATGGGGCTCATTCCTACAGACACAGTATAGTCCCCCCCCCCACCTCCCATCAGAGCTGACTAGCCAGTCCTGCTCTCCTTACTGATAGTTAATAACCATCCTTATTCCTCAGACCATGGTTGCTTCCCAAATGGCACCCTATTCCCTATGTAGTGCACTACTTTTGACCAGAGCTATGGTCATAGGGTGCCATTTGGGACACACCCCATCCCTAAGGCCCTCTTGTCTCCAGCCCTAAGACCCTGACTCCCTGGGCAAATCTCAAATTAAAGCCCCATTCTCCACATAGTGCTCTACTTGCGTCCAGAGCCACAGAGGACTGCCACCTAAGCCTGCTAACCAGGGCCTGGTCATAAGAACTATATGGAGAAAGGCATTTGAGATGCAGCAGCCCCAGTCTCAGCCTCAGCCTTAAAAGCCCTTCAGGACTCCCTGCCTTCCAGACTCCTTCCTTAAAAGCCCTTCAGGACTCCCTGCCTTCTAGACTCCTTCCTTAAAAGCCCTTCAGGACTCCCTGCCTTCCAGACTCCTGCCTTAAAAGCCCTTTAGGACTCCCTGCCTTCCAGACTCCTTCATTAAAAGCCCTTCAGGACTCCCTGCCTTCTAGACTCCTGCCTTAAAAGCCCTTCAGGACTCCCTGCCTTCCAGACTCCTTCATTAAAAGCCCTTCAGGACTCCCTGCCTTCTAGACTCCTGCCTTAAAAGCCCTTCAGGACTCCCTGCCTTCTAGACTCCTGCCTTAAAGCCCTTCAGGACTCCCTGCCTTGTAGACTCCTGCCTTAAAAGCCCTTCAGGACTCCCTGCCTTCTAGACTCCTGCCTTAAAGCCCTTCAGGACTCCCTGCCTTCCAGACTCCTGCCTTAAAGCCCTTCAGGACTCCCTGCCTTCTAGACTCCTGCCTTAAAGCCCTTCAGGCTCTTCCTGCCTTCCAGACTCCTGCCTTAAAGCCCTTCAGGACTCCCTGCCTTCCAGACTCCTGCCTTAAAGCCCTTCAGGTCTTCCTGCCTTCCAGACTCCTGCCTTAAAGCCCTTCAGGACTCCCTGTCTTCCAGACTCCTGCCTTAAAGCCCTTCAGGTCTTCCTGTCTTCCAGACTTGAGACCATTACACACACATGAGTGCATACGCATGGACACACACACATACACACAAACCCACAGATCTGAGGCCATTAGTGTCTGACTGACTGCAGTGGTAAGAGCTTTATCAGGCCTGTCCAGCCCACTGTCAACCGGCTCCTCTACTTGACCTGCTAGCCCTTGCACTGAGAACACACACACACAAAGGCACGCAAACACACACATACACACACACACACACACACACACACACACACACACACACACACACACACACACACACAAACACAAACACAAACACACGCAGAGCTGTCAGCTGTCATGACCAGTGAGTGGAGCAGTATGTCTGTCAGTGTGTGTTAGTATTATAACAATCCTGTCTCTGTCAGGGACTACAGAGTGAAACAAAATGATACTGTAACCATCTCTACAGGCACTTTGTGTGTGTGGGGGGGGGGAGGATGTGACACAGAGAGGACAGAGTCACATAGAAGCTGTACATTTCTGATTGGAGCCCTATGTGTCAGCCCTATGTATCCCTGTGTGTCAGCCCTATGTATCCCTGTGTGTCAGCCCTATGTATCCCTATGTGTTAGCCCTATGTATCCCTATGTGTCAGCCCTATGTATCCCTGTGTGTCAGCCCTATGTATCCCTATGTGTCAGCCCTATGTATCCCTGTGTCAGCCCTATGTATCCCTGTGTGTCAGCCCTATGTATCCCTGTGTGTCAGCCCTATGTATCCCTGTGTGTTAGCCCTATGTATCCCTATGTGTCAGCCCTATGTATCCCTGTGTGTCAGCCCTATGTATCCCTATGTGTTAGCCCTATGTATCCCTGTGTGTCAGCCCTATGTATCCCTATGTGTTAGCCCTATGTATCCCTGTGTCAGCCCTATGTATCCCTGTGTGTCAGCCCTATGTATCCCTGTGTGTCAGCCCTATGTATCCCTGTGTGTCAGCCCTATGTATCCCTGTGTGTCAGCCCTATGTATCCCTGTGTGTCAGCCCTATGTATCCCTGTGTGTCAGCCCTATGTATCCCTGTGTGTCAGCCCTATGTATCCCTGTGTGTCAGCCCTATGTATCTCTATGTAGCCCTGTGTGTCAGCTAGTGATATGCATCTTTCTCTTTCAAGACTATTTGATACATATCTAGATACATGGGAACGATACGTTTTAGCTGAAACGATTTGGTGAGATTTGATTTGATTAGAGGAACGAATCAATGCGATTCAGTTTGATACGATAGGATTCGATGCACAAACATTTTCTGCATAAACACATTCATTTATTATTATTTCTATTACAGAATATTTAATGACTATATAAAAAAAATTACATAAAATATGAATATTCCATTCACCCAGCTCAATGTAACATCGATAGATTTAGGCTACATGATACTCAAATCTTCCCAATACCCATCATGTGGTTGCCACAACCTAGCCTACGAATGAATGTTTATAATTTAGGTGCACAGGTCGAGAGACAAATTGGAGTAATCAAGGTGACTGACAGTGACACATTCAATACCACCTTGCACACTCTTGCATGCATCTAGTGGATCTTGTGTGTAATCATTAGTCCAACAGTTGCAAACAAGAGTTTCTATTAGACAAATTCAGGTAGCTTTATCGACTTTTTGTTCCGTTTGCTTCCATTAAAGAAAACATTTTCAACAGATTCGGCGGAATGAATACACCCCTGATCACCCGCACACTCTCACAGCAACCACATACAAACAGCATCATCACTTTGCTTGTCGTATAATTCCTTCTCGCATCTACACGCTCTCCTCTTCCCACCTTTTTTTTGGTTGTCATTTAGCAGACGTTCTTATCCAGAGCGACTTACAGGAGCAATTAGGGTTAAGTGCCTTGCTCAAGGGCACAGACAGATTTTTCACCTAGTCGGCTCAGGGATTAGAACCAGCGACCTTTCGGTTACTGGCACTACGCTTTTAACCACTAAGCTACCTGCCGCCCAGACTTCAGTGCACAACACAACAGCTGTCTGTGACCAGGTGAAAAAACCTTTCCAAGCCAAACCTTCATATCATAACCACTACACCATATTAGCTAAAGTCATAGTCATCATAGCTACTAGAACCTGCTAAAATCACGCAGTACAGTGTGCAGCAAGCAGTTCAGCAGTTACACCGGCAGGCCCCGGTGGCAATACATTTATAAAAGCGAAAGCTTACCTTGACTTGGAAGAGTTCCAGTGTTGTCTAACTTTAACCAGCTAGCTAACATAAATATAATTGCTCTCTATTTGAGCCAGGTGTTTGAGTAGGCTAAATTATCTAGCTGCATTAGCTAGCTAAAAATACAATTAAATATAGCTAGCTCTCCCTCTCTCTCTCTCTCTCTCTCTCTCTCTCTCTCTCTCTCTCTCTGCTGCATCTCCTTAATTTTTGAATACATTAATTTGTCAGCTGTAGTTTATGCTTTTAGTATTAGATTAATTCTCTGATCCTTTGATTGGGTGAACATGTTCATGCTGCAAGAGCTCTGATAGGTTGGAAGACGTCCTCCGCAAGTTGTCATAATTACTGTGTATGTCTATGGAAGGGGGTGACAACCATGACACTCATGGGTTTTATATTGAAGTCCATGTACTCAGGAGAAGACGGAAAATAGCTGTCCTCCGGCTACACCATGGTGCTACCCCAGAGAGTCCTGTGAGGCTACTGTAGACCTCCATTGCAAAACAGTGTGTTTTAATCAGTTATTAATGTGAATCTATTTAGTATGGTTTTATCTAAAAAGAAATGTTTCACTCTTTTCATTTTTCTGAAATTCACTGAGTAGGATGGTCCTCCCCTTTCCTCCTCTGAGGAGCATCCACTGGTGTGCGTGTGCGTGTGCGTGTGCGTGTGCGTGTGTGTGTGTGTGTGTGTAAATGATGTACACGTAAAATACCAGTCAAAAGTTTGGACACACCTACTCAATCAAGGCTTTATCTTTATTTTTACTATTTTCTACATTGTAGAGTAGTGAAGACATCAAAACTATGAAATAACACATGTAGTAACCAAAACAGTGTTAAACATATCAAAATACAGTGAGGGAAAAAAGTATTTGATCCCCTGCTGATTTTGTACGTTTGCCCACTGACAAAGAAATGATCAGTCTATAATTTTAATGGTAGGTTTATTTGAACAGTGAGAGACAGAATAACAACAAAAAAACCCAGAAAAACACATGTCAAAAATGTTATAAATTGATTTGCATTTAAATGAGGGAAATAGGTATTTGACCCCCTCTCAATCAGAAAGATTTCTGGCTCCCAGGTGTCTTTTATACAGGTAACGAGCTGAGATTAGAAGCACACTCTTAAAGGGAGTGCTCCTAATCTCAGCTTGTTACCTGTATAAAAGACACCTGTCCACAGAAGCAATCAATCAATCAGATTCCAAACTCTCCACCAAGACCAAGACCAAAGAGCTCTCCAAGGATGTCAGGGACAATAATAATAATAATAATATGCCATTTAGCAGACGCTTTTATCCAAAGCGACTTACAGCCATGCGTGCATACATTTTTGTGTATGGGTGGTCCCGGGGATCGAACCCAAGATTGTAGACCTACACAAGGCTGGAATGGGCTACAAGACCATCGCCAAGCAGCTTGGTGAGAAGGTGATAACAGTTGGTGCGATTATTCGCAAATGGAAGAAACACAAAATAATTGTCAAACTCCCTCGGCCTGGGGCTCCATGCAAGATCTCACCTCGTGGAGTTGCAATGATCATGAGAACGGTGAGGAATCAGCCCAGAACTACACGGGAGGATCTTGTCAATGATCTCAATGATTCAGAGGAGAACTGGGTGAAAGTGTTGTGGTCAGATGAGACCAAAATCGAGCTCTTCGGCATCAACTCAACTCGCCATGTTTGGAGGAGGAGGAATGCTGCCTATGACCCCAAGAACACCATCCCCACCGTCAAACATGGTGGTGGTAACATTATGCTTTGGGGGTGTTTTTCTGCTAAGGGGACAGGACAACTTCACCATATCAAAGGGACGATGGACGGGGCCATGTACCGTCAAATCTTGGGTGAGAACCTCCTTCCCTCAGCCAGGGCATTGAAAATGGGTCGTGGATGGGTATTCCAGCATGAGTTGCCAAACGTTAGCCTCAAAACCTTAATGACTTGGACAAGATCTGCAAAGAGGAGTGGGACAAAATCCCTCCTGAGATGTGTGCAAACCTGATGGCCAACTACAAGAAACGTCTGACCTCTGTGATTGCCAACAAGGGTTTTGCCACCAAGTACTAAGTAATGTTTTGCAGAGGGGTCAAATACTTATTTCCCTCATTAAAATGCAAATCACTTTATAACATTTTTGACATGCGTTTTTCTGGAATTTTTGGTTGTATTCTGTCTCTCACGGTTCAAATAAACCTACCATTAAAATTATAGACTGATCATGTCTTTGTCAGTGGGCAAACGTACAAATCAGCAGGGGATCAAATACTTTTTTCCCTCACTGTATATTTTATATTTGGTTTTTCTTTATTTTTACAGTTTTTTACATTGTAGAATAATAGTGAAGACATCAAAACTATTAAATAACACATATGGAATCATGTAGTAACCAAACAAGTGTTAAACAAAACTAAATATATTTTATATTTGAGATTCTTCAAATAGCCACCCTTTGCCTTGATGACAGCTTTCCAC